>NW_027509496.1:70000-129484 GCF_048541705.1 Temnothorax americanus
TGATGTTAGTGTTGGCCAAAATGGAGTGCGCATGCGCGAAATAAAGCAGTATTCTGTCTCACTTCTCTCTTCGTCATCTCTTTCTTTCCTACTCGTTAGCCCATATTGAGGTTAGTTTAACGCAGTTGGCGCGAGATACAACTATATATGTTTCCAGCAAACACAGAATACACCTTTGATAGCAAATTGTCGCCAAGATGGCATTAAATTTGGAATTTGATGCCATCTTGGCGACAATTTGCTATCAAAGGTGTATTCTGTGTTTGCTGGGTTAGTTTCAATAAAAATTATGCAGAATTATTGTTAACGATGTACAATGTTAACAATGCGCGCAAAAAAAATGAAAGAAATTACAAAAAAAATTGAAAAATATTACATAAATAATAGATGAATTGTTAATGATGCAAAATAATGAAATATAAATACTAATATATGAAATATTATACTAATAATAATAGTATATATATGTTATATATAAATATATATTATATAAAATAAGTCAGGAATAAATGTAAAATAAGTATATATATATATATATATATATATATATAACACATAATATATATAGATTAATTTTCTCACATAAAAGTATACACACATAGTATACACACAAAGAAAAAAATTATGTAAACATTTTAAATTAATATATAACACTTTTTAAATGTATACATTTATTTATTTTTATAAAACATGTCACATTTTACAATATATTATATATTAAATATATATTATACATTTTTTTTGTAGTAATAAACACAATTTTTTAATGATACGATAATATGTAGTTATAATATATACTAATAAAATTTTTACATTTTATATAAATACTTAAATAAATTTTTACAAATAATGGAATACATATTATTGAAAATTTTACTGATAATGCTAAGCTATTGCACAAAAAAAATTGCATGGCTTATTAATATTAAAAACTAAATATATAATTCGCGCATTGTAATACTAATAATAATACACAAACTTCTTCAGCTTCTTTTCACCAACCTCTCTCATCTATTCGTATCTCAGTTACTCGATCCACCTCGATACAAATCGAAAAAAGAGACAGACAAAAAGCAAAAATAATATAATATAATAATAGTAATAATGAATATAAATATAAGAATATATAATTACATAAATACTTATAAAAACAAGGCTAGATACAGATATAAAAAGTAAAGATCAAAAAAGTTTTTTTTTATAAATGTAGAATATTTATAAGTTTTCTATTTTTCCTCTTACTTTCTTTCTTCTTACATGATTTGTTATGTTCTGATAATGTATAATAAATACGCATACGCAAAAATAATTTGATAAGAAATATTTTAGGAAAATGCGGACACGGCGGTTCAAAAATTATATTTTGCACAAGCTGAAATAAGTAACTGCCAATATTTTTCTGAAAACAATTTTTTTCAAAATTTGTCACAAATATTTCTTCTAATTTATGTATATATAAACAGAAATCATCGCTTGCTACATTTAAGTTCCCGAACATGTTTGTTTCATTGTTTTCATAAGCTCGAAATGAAGAATATAACGTTGTATCATCAAAAGTAGCCTTGCTTTTATTTACATAGTCTATACATGTATCACATGAATGTATTTCTAAACATTTTCTTGTTAGGTACCCACATACATATTTAAATGCATTTTCTTCTGGCAGATCCATTGTAATAATAATCATGATTTGGATGTCTAAAATTATACGCGTTGAAGATGGAACAGATTCAAGATACGGTAGATGAAGTAGAATTTGGTGTCCCAATTAGACTTAACATATCATCTTCATCTGGAGCACAATTTTTGCGTATCTGGATGTTTCAGAAATGTTATAACTGAACAGTTTTTTGAAAGCGCGTGAAAATTGTAATAGGTGTTGGATTAAAGAATTAACCACCTTGTTGTCTAATCGAACCAAAAAATTTTCGAGACAATCTTGATTAATCCTACGTGTTTTCAAGGTATGGAAAATTGTAAACATTTTAATTTTCCCAAAGTTTTATTATACTTTTAATCGTTATCTGCCAGCATTCAAAACATATTACTTTTACATTAGTACCCTTTTTATCAATGACTTTAATACTTTTCAAAAAGCATATCATTTCTTCTAAAAAACTGTTTGTTGTATTTTGCTTCCGGTAAAAACTTTACCATATTTTTTAGGGCTACTTGCAGTAAAAGAATTCAAAATATCAAATAATTTATCGAAATGGTCTATTAAATCAATGGTTCCAACTGCTTCACTTGGAAGTAAACCGTGAGACATTTGTGTACACATGCCTGCAGCGCAGACGATTGCTAAATACTTGGCAAGCAAGTTTCACTTTCATTCTTTGAAAACCATTGGGTTCAATATGGCATTTCCGTTAATTTAGGTGCCAATTTTATCCATTGTTTAACTATCTTTCATATAAATTGAACAATGTGAGTCCATGATGCTATTTTATTATTAAACTGAAAATCATGCTTTAGGAGATTATTACGTGTTGCTTTAATAAATGAGGAGTATCAAAAATGTAAAGTACTTCTTCTTCCTCCTCACTAAAAAGATTGAGTGTTTTTGTCGAAATTCCTAGCTCGCGAGATAAATGGATAAAATTAGATCCCATATCTGTTATTAATGCATGTACTGTTTGCACCACTCATTCTTAATTTAATTATTGTTTCAAATATTATACTTTTTAAATCATGATTCCGACATGTACTTTCGACAAACAATAACATAAAGGAAGTTTCCAATTTCCTGCAATGCTACGTGCCATTATAACAAAAACGTTTTTGCAGGTACAGATGATTTTTCCTTTTCCATTATCTCAAACCAATAATTTCATCTCGCGATACATTATAAAATAAATGAGATTTTAAACTCATCTCATCCGCGCATAAAATACAATGTCTATCCATCGGAGGCAATGACTTTAATTTTAATGCTAAAGTATCAAAAATTTTATTATTTAAAAACCAGGTGCAATAGTCACCGTTTGAGTCAATGATTGTAAACAACGTATTGAGGGTAATGGAATTGATTTCTTTCTTCAATTCTCTATAGTTTCGCGGGACTTAAAAAATATAAACATAATGCGAATTTTTTAAATTCATGATCGTACCTTCTACCACGACTACGTTTTACTTGCGCATCAATTTGTACCGACAACAATCTCGCAAAACCTTACAGGTAATAACTTAACTATCCTAATGTACGCAGAGTCCGCAAACGATCCGCATCCTCCGCATGTGCTGCTTTTTTTTGGAGTTAGGCACTTTACTTTTCTTAACCGTCTAAATCGTTTCTCGCAGACTTTTAACTTGCGCTTTTCACTTCTTATTCTTTAATCTCAGTTTCGTCTTTCGAGGAGAATTGTCGGAAGACATATTTGCTTGCTGGGTCTTCGTACATGTGCCAGATGTGCTCCTGCGCACACAAAATATTTACATTTCTTACAGATTGCAAAAAACAGATGATAAATTAATACAGTAAAGCCCGTATCAGACTACGGATTGGATTGAGATTGGATATGAAATTTTATCAGAGCAAAGTTTACTAAACTTGAGATCAGTTTTTCTCTGTTCTGATTGATTAAATTTAATCCAATCTCAATCCCAATCCGTAGTCTGATACGGGCTAAAGAGATATATAGATTGAAGTAAAATAAATAAAACTTACGGTCCAGCAATTTCAGCATCATTATTCATTACACGTTCAGGTTCAGGTAATGTGCAAGTTACTGCAAAAGGTATATTAAAAGAATGTTATTTTTATACAATATTCAAATATTTTCCAAACATTGAAAAAAAAATTATTATATATATTGTTTTTGGTAAGTGTTTATAAAAATAATTACTGGTATTTTATTATTACCTGTTATTTTCCTTCTCTGCTTGTTGATGGAGTTGCAATCTGTACATCCAGATCCATCTCAAACGTTCCAACGTTGAAACATGTATTGCTACAAAAAAATCGAGTTAAATGAGCTATTACAATTTTGGTTTTAATATTGTATATAAAATGTGTGGTAATTATGACGATTATTAACATGAAATTATATTTCACGTCGGACAAATTCACTTGTAAAAAATAACTTCAAATAATTAATCGAATATTGAAGATAGAAATGATACGTAAAATCGATATTATTCATGTTATTAGAAGATCAACGCGCGTAATCCATTTCCATATATCTAAACCGATCAATTTTAGTTTCAAACTCAACACGTGCATATTTCGTACATCATATAAGAAAACTTTTCTAAGAAAAAAAGGCTATTGTCCTAGGTCCTTCTCTCCGTCCACCATAAAAAGAATTTATAGTGGAGGGGACAAGAGGCCACAAAAGCCCGCTAGGATTCTGTAAAATTTCAGTCTGCTTCAGTCTGCTAGTAGCAACCAAATGCAGAAGTTGTATATACTGGTGACGATCACGTGTTTGTTTAAGCCAGCGTTTTCGTTTCGAGAGCGTTCGCGATGATCTGCAAAATGAACGAATTGTGGCGATGCTTCCAACGAACGTTTCGTGTGGATTACGGGACAATAATTTCGATGCCGGAACAGACATGTAGACCATTTTATACACATCATTAAAATAATTGAAAAAATATAAAAGAATTCATACATCTTCTTTGAAGTTAACACTATGTTATAAAATATTATAAATTTAAAAATAGAAAAAAGAGTTGTAGATATTTCTTATATTTTTTTATATTTTAAATTCTTCATTGATTTTTGAGTATTTCTGCATTTGATTGCTACCAGCAGACTGAAGCAGACTGAAATTTTACAGGATGCTTGCGAACCCTTGTAGCCTCTTATCCCCTTCACTATAAATTCTTTTTATATGATGGATGGAGAGAATTAAGGACCTAGGGGACAAGAGCCTTTTTTTCCTATATATGTATATATATATATATATATATATCTTTTTTTTTTTTATTTGACGCACCTTGTTGTTTCTTCTTGTACAGTGTCCATTGACATGTGTTGTTCAATGTTCAAAGCCTCATCGTTGTCCATTATTGTGCTTCTGGAAAAAAGTTGATTTGAGTTATGTGTTAATTTAAATTTAATTTTTCTAATATTTTTATGATAAATGCAAAAATAGCTTACACACTATTGTTTTCATATTCCATTAATACTATTCCATCCGTTGATACTGCAGAAGCTGTAGTACTGCTGTAAAAGAATATATTTTTAATTATTTTATATTACTATCAAAAATATTCTGAAGTATCACAAAACTATAGATTTTCCAAATAAAAAGTAATTAAAACTAATATATATGAAAACTTACTTATTATTAGTGAACTCTAAACATCTTGTTGGTACAGCATCTGGATGAAGGCGAGCTCGACTTTTGACCATTTTATATTTATCTTTCTCAAAATGTACATGGCACAATCGACAATTGCGGTGAGCATATACTCGGGGCCTTTCGGTATTAAATCTGATCTTCTGCATGCTTGAACCCATGCCAACCACCTGTATATGTCAGAATAATTAATTAAATTACGCAAATAATAAAATAATAATGTAAACAATTATTAAAATAGTATTTGTACCTATCATGTTCTTTTGGAAAGAGGAAGAAATGTCGTTTTTCCACATTTATGGTGCTCATACATCCTGTCACTGCACACCAATGACTTTCTTTTTTAAAGTTTTTATTGGTTTTTTCCATTTTCTAGTTCTTTCTTGTAGCAAAAAATCTGAAACAAAGCTAAGATCAAAGTGCTCTCAAAGAAAAGAAAACCTGTATAAAATTTATACAGGTTAACTTTCCTTCCTATACTTCCAATACACAAATCACTTCACAATCACTTCACAAATCTCTTCACAATCACCTACTTTACAATCACACACTTCACACTATTTTTTTTCCGACTTTTATCAAGTCAATCTATAGCTGTCTATAGCACTTTAACGCCTTAGCATTTAAATGTGCCTCTAAATCCGTTAGAAAAGGAAAGAGAGTAAGAAGAAAAGAGACAGAGGTAGTGCTTTATTTCGCGCATGCGCAATCCGTTTTGGCCAACACGAAATCAGAGGAGTTGCGCTACTGTATATACTGTTGGTCGAGTGTCGTGCGAGCCGCCATCCCGGCAACATCCAGCCCTGCGAGCAGAGCGACGAGCTGCCGGAACAGGAAGAATTTGTAAGGCCACTGCTCAGCCTAGGCCCTCCCGGGAGTCGCGTTGTGCCGCGGTAATGTATGAAATCAGCCGTAATTGAAGAATACCGAGTGCCATACCGCAGGAGGGCTCGCTCGCGCGACAAAGTGATCGCGAGTGCCCGTCTCGGGGATGCGAACGTACGGGTGAGGCCGTTCGTGCGTCTCGAGGGGAGAGAAGATCCTCAGCGTTGTCGCGGTAGACCGTAAGAAAATTGCGTTAATTGTTTAATTGTTAGACGTAGACGTTTCGAGTATTTCGCGTTTGACCGTCCGGGTAGAATTCGCTGCAACTTATGTCGGGGAATACGAATTCGATCGGGATTGCCGTGCAGTTCGGTGACGGAATGAGTATCGCGCTCGTGGGGTGACACGTGGCGCGTACTCGAATTCTGCTTGTTTGCCGTGGAACACGTTATCCTCCACATGTTATCTGCCTTAACTGAAATATAATTTTATGTTCTTTGTTATTTGCGTGTGATGATTGCGCTACGCTCCCTCTCCTATTCCAACCGCGGTTAATCAAAGAAGCCCACGCCTGAGAATACTGCGATCTCATGTATCGTGGTGCGAGGAATCGCACCTGGCGCCCAACATTACATCTTAAAAATACTTAGTCGAGCTACCATCGGGGTTTCGGAGAGGAATATCGCGAATTCTAAGGAGATCTAGTGAAGAAAGCGACGGCGCGCTTCTCCACGGCCGGCGAGACCGTGAGGACATCGTCGTCGTCGTCACAGCATAAAAATCCTTAGCACTTACTTTTTTATTCGTAGTTCTACCAGTGCTAGGATCAATTTGCATTATATTTAAGTGATATCCATCCTCACCTTTTTTGCCAAAATATTAACGTCTTTTAAGCTAGCAGGACCAAATGGGCAGAATCAAACCAGACCTATAAGAATATTTAGTACTTTTTTTGTACTAATTTGTACCACTAGTAACAATTTTGTACCTCGTGCCGTTTCGGAGAAAATCGTGTCGCTGCTACCTTAGAATTAAGCTAAAAAGACCACAAAAAAAATTAAAAAAGGATTTTAAATACAGAAATTTGAAGGACTGAATTTGTACTAATTTGTACCATACAAATAAACTTAATATATTTATCTCTTCTGCTTCAAAAACAGCCCCTAATAGAACTCAGTCCTCTTAGTCTCGAGAGTAAAGTACTCTTTCTAATCAGCAGAATCAATCGCTACTTGTAGACTCTATTCAGTATAATTTGTACTACGAAAATATAACGTTTCAGATTTTGTACCCCAGCCGTTTGATAAAAAACTACCCCCGATACCTAACAGTCTCAAGAGTAAAGTACTCTTTCTCATCAGCAGAATCAATCGCTAGTTGTAGACTCAATTTAGGATAATTTGTACCGCGAAAATATAAAGTTTCAGATTTTGGACCCCAGCCGTTTGATAAAAAACTACCCCCGATACCTAACAGTCTCAAGAGTAAAGTACTCTTTCCCATCAGCAAAATCAATTGCTAGTTGTAGACTCGATTTAGGATAATTTGTACCGCAAAAATATTAAGTTTCAGATTTTGTACCCCAGCCGTTTGATAAAAAACTACCGATACCTAACAGTCTCAAGAGTAAAGTACTCTTTCTCATCAACAGAATCAATCGGTAATTGTAGATATAAATTGTAGGTATAAATTATTTCGCATCCAGTACGCAAATAGCGATTGATTTTGTTCGCGACCAAAGGTACTATACTCTTAAGACTGTTAGGAATCGAGGATAGTTTTCCGACAAACGGCTGGGGTACAAAATCTGAAACTTTATATTTTTGCGGTACAAATTATCCTGAATTGATTCTACGAGTAGTGATTGATTCTGCTGATAAGAAAAAGTACTCTACTCTTGAGACTGTTAGGAATCGGGGGTAGTTTTTTATCAAACGGCTGGGGTACAAAATCTGAAACGTTATATTTTCGTAGTACAAATTATACTGAATAAAGTCTACAAGTAGCGATTGATGCTGCTGATTAAAAAGAGTACTTTACTCTTGAGACTAAGAGGACTGAGTTCAGTTAAGGACTCTTTGAAGCAGAAGGAATGAATATATTAAGTTTATTTGTATGGTACAAATTAGTACAAATTCAGTCCTTCAAATTTCTGTATTTAAAATCCTTTTTTTATTTTTTTTTTCTTGTGGTCTTTCTAGCTTAATTCTAAGGTAGCAGCGACACGATTTTCTCCGAAACGGCACGAGGTACAAAATTGTTACTAGTGGTACAAATTAGTACAAAAAAAGTACTAAATATTCCGATAGGTCCAGTTTGATTCTGCCCATTTGGTCCTGCTAGCTTAAAAGAGGTAAAATATTAATGGATACTGAAGAGCATCATATGATTTATGTGTTTCTGAAATACGTTGTAAAATTTCGCTCCTTCTATGAATAATTATATCTCGCCTATCATATTCATTTCCAACTATTACAACTGCCACTTCATTAATAGTTGGAGCATTGAAACGACGTTCATGTTCACCAACTGGTCTCTTGTCTGCTCGATCGTATTATAACTTTGTATTCATCCGTATAGGCATTCTGTCCAATGCCGTTTTAAATATCTTTATTAAATTATTATTTTGATGCAATAATCTCTGCATTATTAAAACAATATTTCGCCTTATTCCTGTAATGTTTTCACAACGTTGATCGACTTCTACTTGTTCATCACCCATAAAATCAATTTGTAAATACTTCGGATTCTGATTAGGGATAAGGAAGTATTGATCCTGCTCTGTGATAAATTTGGCCTTGCACTTTAAATGTAGGCATAAAGCCAGTTTCTCCAACTGTTACAGTTGCTCCGAAAGATGTCATCTGAAAGCATGAATTATATCTCCTTATGTTTTGTAAGAAATGTTTTGATTCTGACGTAATTCCTGACATAAACATAAAAAATGTGTCGGGTGACTGATTTAAAAGCGGTAACTTAACTTTTCCATTTGAACAACACATTTCAGATGCTTCAGTTTTAAACTTTTTTGCTTGACAATAATCACATATTACATCCATTTTTCCAATTATTACTCTTGGATCATAACTAAATGCCTCTAATTTCAAATCGGACTGCATAAATAATTTCTTTGATTGAACATGTTGTAACCGATCTTTTTCTACTCGAATTTTACGCTGTTGAGTCGTCTCCTCTGCCCTCGACTCGGCATTTCTTTTTCGATTTTCCTCAAGTCGGGCTTCAAGCTGTTGAGTCGTCTCCACTGCCCTCGAGACTCGGCATTTCTTTTTCGATTTTCCTCAAGTCGGGCTTCACGCTGTTGAGTCGTTTTCGATGCCTTCGACTCGGCTATTTTTTTCGATTTTTCTCAAGTCGGGCTTCACGCTGTTGAGTCGTCTCTACTTCTCTTAATAATTTAATTTTCTTAGATTTTAAACTGATTTGTCCATAGATTTTCTCTTTTTTGAAGGCATTCTAAAATTATTTTTTTAAGATTTTATTTTATAAGATATAATCCTTTAAGAGAGATAAAGTTAATAATTCAAATTTAGAAGAAAAATCGTTCCCTAAAAAATTATAATTACTTATCTATTTCAAAATATTACGTTGCTCGCTTGCGTGCTTTCCCTCACGTTCAATCGAACTTTTGCAACAGGCATTACAAAAATATTGTAAGTATATGTTATTTGCGAAAGACAACGTTTTACTTATCTATTTCTCTATTTCCAAATATTGCGTTGCTCGCTCACGTACTTTCTTTCACGTTCAATCGAACTTTCGCAACAGGCATTACAAAAATATTGTAAGTATGTGTTATTTGCAAAAGACAACGTTTTACTTATCTATTTCTCTATTTCCAAATATTGCGTTGCTCGCTCACGTACTTTCTTTCACGTTCAATCGAACTTTCGCAACAGGCATTACAAAAAATATTGTAAGTATATGTTATTTACGGAAAACGACGTTTTACTTATCTATTTTAAAATATTACGTGCGTTGCTCGCTCGCGTGCTTTCCCTCACGTTCCCAATCTCCGCTCTTCCCGACTCTTCCGTACTCACAAAAATTATTAACATACACAGGTTCACAATTTAGAACCATTACAATTAATATTTGCAATTAATATCACTGACTCACATTTTAAAACTGATTATATTTGCAATTTCAATACTGCTCGCGTTATGTTCGTTTGACTTGAAGTTTCAGCTTTGTAACAAACTTAAACGAAATTCATGCGAGACAAAACGTCAATTCGTAACGGTATTCACTGAATACTATTTTTTATTTGAATTTAATTTTAATCTCAAATCGAATTTTCACAACAGGCATTACAAAAAATATTGTAAGTATGTGGTATTTGCGGAAGACAACGTTTTATATACAAATTTTTTAAAATTCGGTCAATTATTTCCCGAAAAATTGAAAAGATTTCGAATACCGATTCCCAAAAAGATCGGTAACGAAAAACTATTTTCAATTATTTCCCGAAAAATTGGAAAATTTTCTGATACTGGTTTCCAAAAAGATCGGTAACAAAAAATTATACACTGTATGGCACTCTCCGAGAAATTCTACCCTTGTTTTATATACAATTCTTTCAGATTCGGTCAATTAATTCCCAAAAACTTTGATTCGGTAACGACTTCCAAAAAGATCGGTAACGAAAAATTATACACTTTATATCACCCCGGAAAATTCTACCCCTGTTTTATATACAATTCTTTGAGATTCGGTCAATTAATTCCCAAAAAATTTAAAAAATTTCTGATACCGGTTTCCCAAAAGATCGATAACGAAAAATTATACACTTTACGACACTCCCCGGAAAATTCTTCTCCTATTTTATGTACTTTTAGTAAAAATTCGGTCGAATAGTTTAAGAGTGTATAAAGAACATACATACATACATACATACATAAAGACATTCTATTTTATATATATAGACAAAGTGGCATTACATTGCATATAGAGAAAACGTTGTTTTTGAACTTCGAGTTAAACTCATTTATTAAATTGGAGCCAAGATACAGTCTGTAGCCGAGGCAGTACTCTTACAATTATAAGATGATATCTATATCGTGTATCTGTTAAAATAAAAATTCTACTAGATTATTAATAGTTACTAGTATAAATCGAGAGCATTAGATATTTCGTCGCACTTAAAGATAGACTTCTTTCGTTTATAATATTGAATTTAGTAGCGCACTACTTGCACAAATAAAAAATTATTTGCAATAATATCAAAGTCTTTTTAAAGAAGACAAGATATCATAATTCTAAAAAAGAGATAGATAGATAGATGGGGAGAGAGAGAGAGAGAGAGAGAGAGAGAGAGAGAGAGAGAGAGAGAGAGAGAGAGAGAGAGAAACATGATACGTCTATTGACAAAATCGATCTCGAACGAGCTACATGGAAGAAATCTCTCCCCTTTTCTTTATTCGTCTCTAATTAATAATTTAAAAAATTATACGTTATACGTTATACAAAATTTGGTTAAGTACATAGTAAAAGGTATCTGTTATATCTCTATTTGCAGATCACTAAAAGGATTTTAAGATGTGTATGTTCCGTTTATCTCTGTCCAGCCCAACGATAATCTCTCTAACATTGTAGATCATGTTTGAAATTAATTAATATCATATGTATATGTGTGAGCTATATATTTATCTGTAATTTAGACATATCTGTACATTCTACGATTCTATAATTGTTGTACGCTATCATTTATACAATATATTATTATTCAGATATAATAACAAAAACAATATAAAAAACAGAATCCTCCTATTCTAATAAGAAACTTGATTTAATTAGAATAAATATGGGCTAGAAAGAGAGAGTTAGAAATTTGCTTTATAAACAGCATTTGCTGGGTTTTACGACTATAGTACATAAAAAGATATAAGCGGTAGAACTAAAGCGGTAAGCAAATCGATTAATTACAGTCGAGTGTTTCCGATCTCATATCGAGGCTTTTTTTATGTACTATGGCCTGTAAAGTAGTAAGACTGTTATCAGAAATTTCCTTGAGATGTGTTTGCATTCTTTAATAAATAATGAGAAACTATCGACGAATATATTAGTCTTTGTGCAACGAATGTTAGAATATACATATTACTGCAACATTTAAATAATAATGTAATATGCCTGTTCTCTGTAACTAGCTCACATTAAATCTATCTATTCTATTATTATAACGGTAAAACGAGCCTTCACTCTGAAAGAACACCTCTTCTCTCTAATTTGTATACCGGCATTCGTAATTCGGACATTAACAAATCTCTCCGCTGCTTAGGATACTTTATACTTTATTTTGAATGTATCTTATCTACCATTGAACTGCTTACATACTGAGTGTCGGGTATTTCGAGGAATAATAATTCTAGATAGTTAGATAGTGGAACGTTTGTCAGAGTTAGCAGCTTAGGTAAAACGGGATCGGAGCTCAGAGTCAACACTAATCTGCGCACTCTCACGAACGTATTACAAATTCAGCATCAGTATGGATCTCAAACTACGGTTCGCACGCTACAATTCGCTCGACGAACGAGCTCGCGCTCTTTTTGTACTAGTAATCGATAGTGAAGACATCCCGTGACAAGAGTGTGACAACGGATTTATATACGTGTATATTGTCCAAGAGAAATTATACCATGAGCTCGAATCAATTCGAAAAATGCATTCTAAGTAATCTTCTGCGGGCACATTATTAAGTATGTGAGTGATTAGTACCATAAACATCAACTATACAGTTATTGCTATGGAAGCAGTACGACGATTCAGAGTCTCGATAAATTCAACGAACTTATCACATACATATATATATATATATATATATATATATATATATATATATATATATATATATATATATATACACATAACATATATATATATATATATATATATATATATATATATATATATATATAAACATAACATATACATATGACCAAATATATATGTATATATACATATACCTTCTTGTAGGCCGGTTCTACAATCAGTCGTATGTCAGAGTCGGATGTCGGAACGTAGCTGATGGTCCAATGAAGAAAATTCGTTTTCGAAAAAGAAAATTCTCTCATTGGACCATCGGCTGCGTGCCGAAATCCGACTACGATTACAACGTACGACTGATTGTAAAACCGGCCGCCGTATATATATATATATATATATATATATATATATATATATATATATTTGGTTACTTATATATGTATATTTTATATCTTATATATTGTCTTTAATTAATCTAAACTATGTGTAGTGCTAAAATTACAATAGTTTTACTACAACTCATGTCACGTCGGTTAGATGTGTCGTAAATCCAGTTGAACTTATCGTCGGCATCGAAACAGCGTAACTCATAATACATTGTTATATAAACAGCTTTATAACGCGAAATCTGCCCTACTTATATTCATCTTTTTTATATATACATAGCACGTCTAGCGATAACTACAATCGATAACAACTAATACATTCTTATCAGCGTGGCGAGTATAGCAGCTTTTGCGGCCTGCGCAACACCCGCCATTCTGGATAAAATATATTTCATTGCATTCAACTTTTATCCAATTTACTTTTTCTCACCAAGTAATTAACTACATTTTATTGTCAATGCATTCGGAATGGTGTCGCTGTGCCGTCTTGCCTGCGTTCGTAACTTTCGTAAAATATCCACAAAAATCATTTCTGTCGAGCCTAACAAATTTCTCATTTGCACTCGTGTAACTCGATAGACTTACGAATCTTAAGAATCGCATTCGTTTTATCCCTTAATGCAGTATTTACGAAAGTGTCTACGATCGTGTAACGATAAATACTTAAATACAAGTCAGCTTACAATGTACACGATTATAAAATTTACATTCGCGGAATAAGAATTATTAGTCAATAACAACTCTTCTCTAGAATGACTGTTTTACTACGAGTTTTCAATGGCATTGTTAATATATGAATTGCCATGTATATTTCGTTCCAATATAATATATATTTTCTCTCTTACATAACACATATAATATTAATCTAATATAGGAGAACTCATGTTTTATATATAAGTACTAGTTTAGTCAATTTATAACTAATGCGATTCTTACCGTTTCACTCGATTCCATCTATTCGGAAGTGCTTAAACTCTGCAACAATGTGACGTTCGTAAATACTTATTGGCAATTCTTTGCTGAGAAGCAAACAAGGCAAGGCGCCAAAACACGTTCACAGGACGTCCGAATGAATTAACGAGTGCCACCGATTAAAAGGCGAATTATTACATAATTGCTTATATTGACTCGCGTATATTTCTGTCGCATCTTTGCGTATAAGTACTTTATATTTTAAATAATTATACATACATGTCACATCCGCGCAAATGCATCGAGGCATTTGGCCGCGGCCTCCGACATCCCTCTTTTATTCATCCATACGCAAAGATTTACACAATTGAGAGATCGTCGCCATACTACTCCGCTTTGAAATATATGTTGTTGTTTTTTTTTTTTCGCTATATATGTTTATCTCGTTTACAGCATGTGCGTGTGTACCATGTGCATCGCACAGGTGATCGCATGTACATGTATCCGTTTTATCTCTCTCCCTTCGTGTAGATGTTTCCCATATGTGCGTTTTTGTGAGGATCTAATATAGCTAACTTTTAGTTTCTTAATACGATAAAACTCATAGACGAAACACGAACGCTAAATAAATAACTAAAGAAACGTGCGTCATCCCATCGGACTCGGATCGAATGGCTTTCTCATAGCTGGTACCATTTCTTGTCTTTGTACTTGAGCATCAGTCCGTGAGCGCTCGCCGCAAAGTTCTCGGCCTCCGACGCCATGCGCGCGGACCGATCTTCGAGCTGCGACAGCTTCTCGCCGCGCTCCATGACCATCTGGTGTGCCATATTTACTTCGCCCGTTGCGCAAGAGACCCGTTCTCGCATAGCTTCGTTTGGTCCTGGAATATGTTTTGCCACTGTGCGTGACGCACGACCGCTAGATTCACCGACTGCAATCAGCATCGGTATAAGCGTTAGCTTGCTCCGAATTACTCATTTCTTCATTTTCAATTTGTTCGTTGCAACAAGTAAAAAAGTCTACTTACACAACTCTTCTCGATCGACACTCCTCGAGCCACCACCGAATAAACCTTTGAAGAAACTCTCTTTAGGCGGTTCTGGCATATCGTGGCTAATAAACAGATCACCCATCATCTCCGTCAATTCGCCGCTAATCAAATAGAATTAACGGTAGATAGAATGCGTCAATATATGAATCCAATACATAAGACTAAACTTATTTTATTGAACTAAAAATAAAATTGATGCACGTAAAACAATACCAGAATTCACTCGAAACGGAGAACTTCTGTATTTCCATCGGTGACGATAAGTATAAACCGTGGCCTCGATTGCTGAAGCAAAGCGTCTTTGCGATCCTGCAAAAAAATATGCACAAGGCAGCTTTACTGCAATGCGTTGTTTCATAGGGCATATAATAGATTGCATATAAAATGACAATATCGGGGTACAACTGTAAAAGAGTGTCCAGTGTGCGGTTTTATATTACATGGCATAAAGCTTTGGTCAAAGTGGTAAAAATCAGAGGTTGATAGTTATAGCGGTTTTAAGAGTTATAGAGGTGGCGCGAGAAACGTTTTCCTATGTGAAACATTATGAAGCTGGAAACAAAAATCGTGAAATCGAAAGGAGATAATACATTGCACGTAAGGCACTTGTGTTGTGTTGTGTCAAGGTTTTTTTACGTGTGGTTAGCTGTACTTCATAGATGACTTACTGATCGGTATCGCCATTAACAAAGAGTTGATGACCCCATATGGTCAACATGGGGTCTACAATGCCGTGTTTTGTGGTCTGAAAACTGTTAGAGATTACAGAGACAGGAGGAAAGTGAGCGTACGACCGTACACGGGTCAATATAAGATTTACGTTATCAATGTTATCATTAATTAGCATTAACCCTTAAAACAGCCAGCCCAGTTATTTTCAAAAAGACTCTCTCTACATGTTCGCACGATATATCTTATTCTCTGTATATGTATAAAAATTTGTAACGTGAAACAGACGATAATGGTAAATGTTGCCTGAAAGTTCGTAGTGTAAGTTTTTGCGTAGATTCTGCTAAGTAAAAAATCGTAGACATGATACATGACAGAGATAGAGAAATTTCAAAATAAAAGTCATAGAATTTACAGATGAAGAATTGCCATAGACAGTTTTATATCGCGTGGTTGTGAAACGTTGTGCGAAAAAGCGTAATCATGACTGACTCAAAGTATTTCCAATTTTAATTTTAAACAAGCAGATCCGCATTTTCATTCGTTTCACAACGTTGCATTCTCTGAAAATCTAGAGTATATGCTCTGAGATAAAGAGTGCAATAGAAGTGCTCGTAAAAAATGCTACAAATGACGCATGCTCTAATTGTGTTAAGGGTTAACGAGTGCGCTTATTGCAGAAAAAAGTCACATGCTAATATTATCGCGCGCGCGTTAATGGTTATTAATACACTTCTTAATAAATATTCATATAAGTATAGAGCAATATATATTAGTATATATATATATGTACACAAGTTATCTCGTCAACTCTCTTCATACTTTTTTATAGGCGATATTTCGTAAATAGCAAGTTATTAACATCGATAAAAAGATAAGCTGCTACGGATTTATGTAGCTCCTAGACATTCGTAATTCCTACTTAATATAGAAAGAAATATCCAGAAGTGTGCTATATTATCCATTTCTAAATACGTCACTCAATTTATTTATATAAATTTATGTTTCTCTCTAAAATGTGTGTAATCATACATAGCTGAATCTTTATATCGTACAGAATGTTTAATAATTGCATACTTCTGGAGAATGCTATACACATATATAAATATAGGCGTAGTATTATTATAAATAGAATTTGATAGAAAATTGATAAATCGAAATACTCTTAAGAATAAGTACCTGATGGCTATAATATCGTTTCAGTAACGCATATACCTCTGGCTTTGGTACTTTATCTAGATCTACTCGATGATGCTAGCTAGTAGGTGAAGTTCAAATTTGCGTTTATTATTGTTCTACTGCGAATAAATATAAAGTTCAAATAATGAGAATAAGCAAAATTTCAATAGAATTAACCTATTTCATGCGCCGTAATAATGAAATATTCAAAATATTCCAAATAAACTTGTAATATAACCAACTATACAAATGCAGAAGATAAATTTTGCTACGAAAGCTTTAATGATATCAATTTAAAATTGTCTTAATGCAGCAGATAAGCCTCCTCTTATAAACGATAAATAATTCGTCGCTGTTGTTTAATTTAAAAAAGAATTTCCGGCCTTTCCTTTACCTTTTGAAAACTAGCTCCTATTTTCTGTTTTCTAATAAGAATCAATATAATTACGTATAAAATACCATATTTAAAACTTATGATTTAATATAATATCAGTCGTCTTCCAACCTAATTGTGAAGCGTTAGAACCTCCTCTGTAAAGCGTTAGAACTATAAAGCTTCATTGGCAATGATACTTTTACACAAAAATATATATTTTTCTGATTTTCTTAGTGTGAGATTAATGATAGAAACAATTTCTATGCAAACTTAGGTACCTATCCCTTAAAAAGCTAATTTCACTGATTTCAAATATATTTGTGGAAATATATCCAGTTATTACGAATATTAACATTACTAGCATGACATGGCTAATTTATGACTGCATCATAAATAGATATGCAGTGAATATTATTTTAATCTACATATAACATTTTTATACCATTCTTAGTTATGTAGTATGTGATTTTCAACATTTTTATAAATATGTATATTATATTAAGAATAAAAAATGTAGAAGTTTTTGCGATATTACAATAGCATATAGTGCAACGCATCATGTGCAAATATTGCCACTATCATATTGCCTTGATAGCTAAAATAAAAGAATTAGGACAGATTAGAGTTACTTTTCTTACCTCAAATCTATAAGAGGTAGAAAATCAACGTCTATCAATGGTCTCAGGCTGGGTAAACTGTACGTTGTGATGTGACCATTCGAAACGTAACATACTAGGCAGACGTTATCTAGACATAAATGTTTCGTGAGGATGAGATATTGTAAAAGGATTGCACATTTTTAAATAATCACATGACAAATAATGAGCCGGCATAACAATTACATCTTTATTTGCGTTACGCCTAAAAAAAAACATAGACTATACCTTTCAATGTTGTAACTTCTGCCTTAATTACGATATGAGTCTCTGCCAGTTGTTGCCTATATACACAATTTTGGGAGGGTAACGCCACAACTCTCGCTTGCTTCTCTGACACAAGTGCGACAAATTGTCTGTCCTCGAAATTGTCCCCGCCGACTTGCGTGTTCGTCGACGGTGACATGCGGCTATTTGTACATTTTCCTTGACTCTCTTTAACAAAAATCCACATCATTAATGTGACATATATATATATATATATATATAGAAAGAACCTTCAAAACAAACGTAAAAATCACGGAATATATACAAAATCTACAATCGCGATCTCTATACTCGCGGATATTAGTAAGTATAGGAAGTAAAGCCTACTGTTCCGTTCTTTGCCATCCGTGCTCTCGTCTTTCCAGGACTCGTACGAATACGGGATCAGAGCGCCGTTGCAATCTAAGAATGACATCGATAGGATACAACCCTTGAGTTTGAAAGTAGATCCATCTGCACATAAAAAACACGCGTTAAACCGTATTACGTGCTACGAATGATATAAAACAAGAAAAAACAGCCACAAAAGTAATATTTAAAATTAGCTAAATACTAAATATTTAAAAAAATCTGCTTACTACAGGTAGACACAACCACTGGGTGAGCATGACGTTCGCTCTGGGCAGGCGTATTGAATATAACAGTCTGTACAGATCCCAGAGACGTGCCAATCCATAACGTCGGCATGCCGCTTGTATCTTAAAAAAATAATTAAATTATTATAAGTAATCCCCATTGCATAACGCGTTGTCCAATATAACGTCTGATATAATTAATATGTTTTGTACTCATACAATTTTGACTTTTTTATTCAATTCTTGATATTTTTTTTAAACAAGACCTTGTTTACAAAAATAAAAGAATCAATAATAATTATTTGTATTATCAGACTAGTTTACATTAATAAAAAGATGCATAACGCGGATATGCGTGAAACGATTTACGAGCGATTTACGATTTTTTAAAGCAAAGTTTACGCTGATCTACGTACCGTTTTTTTTCGTATAAGAATCCGCAAATGTAAGGCAGCTTATGGTTTCTGTGGTGATGTTTTCGAGGGACGACATACTCGAACTCCTTGATCGTTGGAAGGAGCCGTCGAATTTGTCTATCCGACCAGCGGTCCCAAAAGAAAATGCTCGATTATTTATAGAATAAGGAGCGCGCCTCTTCTTTCCGGGCTACTAAGAAGCATGCACAATGACTATCGAAATTATATTTTTCGACACGTTTACATCGTCTTTACGTAGTGTATACCACAAAGTGTAAACTAATGAAGTCAGAACACACTTATCAGAGACAGCGCAGCTTCAAGAGAACAGTAATAATAATGATCGTGACAATGAAAATGCTGATTATGGCAACGACGATGACGATGACAATAATAATAATAATAACAGCGACAGCAACAACAACTATCACGATCAAGATCTCTCGACCGCAGTTCACGTATTAATTATCCTTCATACACTTTAGACTCATCAGGAATATCAAGTCAATTATACAAAAATTTACACAGATGCATACAAGGACGCACGCCACATTCACACGTACGCACACACGAACGCATAGTATCACGTCCAATTAGCGCAGAATTAGAGATTTATCGTTCACAGACTAAGTCTTGAATAAGTAAGCTAGGTAGTAGACGAGTGACACGAGAAGAAGAATCACTCTTGCATGCACGCGTAAGATATCCGGCCGATCACCGGATTGTGTGGTGATGAAAGTGTCGTCGACATCGATCATATTCTCCGTAATGTAAATATAAACTGAACCAAATCAATACATCTTGTAGCCGATGCAATTTTTTGAAGACGAGATTCGTGAAAAATACTTTAAAATACTTTATATAAATAATTCTGTAAAATAAACGAACGTATGTTATGTAGATCATGTATTCGAATATAATTCAATACAGTACGTTACCTAATGTCACATACGAGTTGGTTCTTGAATTTAACACACACGTACGTCTTACTGCACATATATAATGGATATATAGCCGTATTGTTGGAAATAATTGTCTCTATCCATTCAACAATTGTAAATTAAATTAAAATATTTTAAATAAATCATTTGTTTGAAATACTGCGACAAAACACGATACGAAAAAGGTGAGATTATTTTTCTAACGGAAAACTTAGATCTGAGATTCTGCCGATGAAAAATATGGTTCTTAGAAAATAAATTAGCACGTAGCGCGATATCGGTGGTGTCAGAGTCAGGTTTTAGAGGAGTTGCATGAGAATATCAGTCCTAGTTTTCGTGTAATAACACGATAGAAGATAACATTAATATGCGAAAGGATCGTTTCACAAATGCGGACAGAACGATAAGCTTTATGACAAAAACATGTATTGTTCGAGACGAGAAGATGTTAACCGGTGATACTCGGTACCTCCGACATGTTTGCACATTCACCGTGCACAGTCCGTCCTATTTATCAGTATATTCACATTAGGTGCATCTTAGATTGTGCATCGAGCTGAGAGAAGTAATTATCTGAGAGATGCAACGTTATAGACCACATCTATGAAAGAAGCAGAAATCAAAAGTTTGCCAAATAGGCGAAAAGAGCAGGAAAAAGTATCTCTTTTCGAGGGTGCAGTGTGACAACTAGAAATCACGCAGTCTAGACGGTGTGCCATTTCGTGTTTATTTAGAAAAGGTTCCACTAAAGAGCATATATAAGTCAGAAAGAAAGAGATGCATCGTAGTGAGAACTACCGAAGTCACTTTCACACTCAGATCAGGTAAAGACCAGACAGTATCTATTGAGTCTAGACAATAGAAAAAACGTATGTCGTGCTGGAAGGATCTCGGGAACAACATTGCTTTTACGTGCAACAAATCAACTTTATAACAAATCACAAAGAAAAAAATACAAGTTATTAAAAAATGACTGGTTCAAATCAGTCTCGAAATTGATCCGAAGTTTATTTCCCAATGAAAAGGAAAAATAAAAATATCGTAGAAATAGATACACGAAACGATGTTAAAGAATTAAGTAATATAGAAGAATGAATATACATGACATTACTAACGCGTGAGAGAAAAAAGATTAAATAAACGAAGTTAAATTGTTAAATTTTTCAAATTAGACGTATAATCTCTAATATGCAGCAACTTTGCGCAAGAGATCCGCACTCTCCGAGCTTGAAAAAAATTCGATCCGAAAAGAATCGCTCTATAGTCACAATGAAATCAAACTAAAGATCAAGCGATCAGAGAGAGAAATAGTTTTCCCATTCGGTGTCACAGAAAGAACAATATATATCAGTAGTCTATGTAGTGGTTAGTCCATAGATAAATAGAGTTACAGTGGCCTGTATCGGTAATACTACCAAAGCTGCTATACTGTCTGGTGTTGGTGAGAATATTCTGGTAGTTCAAAGACGCTTGAGGGACGGCTGAGGGGTAGCTTCTCATCTCCGTGCTACGCTGAGCGTAGAATAGCGAGACTGTCGGAAAAGCGGCGGCAGCACCCGTGGCGGAGTCCACTTCGAAGTGGGTGGTAGCGGTGCTCAGACACTTCTGGAGCTTCCTTACGCCCTGGGTGCGCGGGTGACGTTGATCTAACGTGACACCCTTGCGCGACACCGTATTAATTTCCTCGTCGGTGCCGCTAATCGCGCCGGCGGCGGCATTACGGATACCCGAGCGAGTTACGTTAACACCAGCACTAGGGCCTCCACCACCGTCACTATTGTTAGCGCCGTTGGTGCCGCTGCCACCGGTGCTACAACCATCACTATTATCACCATTGTCACCTCTCTCACCTCTCTCACCACCAACACCCACTGTACTTCTTCCTGTCACCGGCAATACGCACATCCCGTTCATCTACAAATCAGGCGACAAGTCAAACGTGAAGAACATACGACACGGTCATTGCTTTTGTTTATAAAGCAAATTTGTGTGTGGACTGAACTCTTTGGGATATGAAAATGTAATGAACGCGCGGGTTTTCTATCAAGCTTTCATCAAAACGCAAATAACAAAAGCACGTGGAAAATGAATTTTCATATTCGTTTTTAATTTTCGCTTGCCAGATTGTTGTATCACACGGGCAAATATTTGCACATTATTTTATTATTTATATTCACTTTTTATAAAACGTATAAAATTATATAGAAATATATATACACGTCAAACAAGATACAAAAATACTTTTTATCATAATATTGATTATAATTAACTAAGAATGTAAATGGAACTGAAACGATCATACAAGCTTAATAGAAATATTGAAAATATTAAATACTAAATAATATCAAACAAAACAGTGTAGAAATGTATTATCTGTAACGGTATCATGTTTAAGAATATTTAAGCTATTATATTTAAATATTACAATTGATATCGGTATAGAACGTGCTAAAACGTAAATCGTCTAAACGTTTTCATAAATTTAAATATATTTTGAATTCCCACCCTAAAATCGAAGAGAATCAAGTTATAAATAATGAATAATGTATCAATAAAACTAAACCAATAAGCTGAGAATCGCTGGCGGGAGAAATGTTGATCGACAATGCGATTACTCTTTCTCCCTTGTTGGCCTCAACTATAAATGATGCATATATACGCGACAACGTTTTAATAAAGAAATCTCATTTGTCTACTCGTTGAAAGGTTCTTATGTACATCGTTCGCGATAACATATCGAAAAACGCTCTTCTCACGTTGTTTCGATAGCAATGACACAAAAACGTATCTTCATCTCAAGCAGATGCTGCGTGACACTATTTGGGAAGCGATATAACTCGTCAGAGCCGTGATGAAAGTGGACATTTGTGCGTATGACACAATCGCAGCATATCGGGAGTTTCATTAGACAGGAAAATAAAAAAATCGACACTTCTCTCTTCCACCTCTCTGCGACTCTGCGTTCCGTCATACGGAAATGAACGACAGAGATCCCTCGATAAAGACCGAACCAAAAACACTTCCGTTCAGTTCGATTGGACTTTGTCTCGACTATCCGAGACTTGTGTCGAGCAAGCTCGATATAATAGTTCATTGTTGCTGTCTGCACTGGGGCTGACATCACGGAAGATCTTGGCGAGAGGAAAATGTAACGATAAACAACCTGCTCGTGTTGTACACCTCGTGCTTGGTTGCTCGCTATGTGCCACTATGTGGAATATATATCAGCATATTATGCAGAGTCCTCTATAGCAGTCAGTCAATGTCGAGATACAAATTTGGAATAAAAATTTGAATACACTCGCAAAAAGCGTCCTGTCAAGAGCGTCTTATAACACACGCCTTAATACAATTTAATAAAAGATAAAGATGACCTCTTGTGTCCCGTTGTCATTGATGAGGCGACGACCATCAGTGTTATTATTATTACTATTGCTATTTGCGTGCAAACCATCGAAAAATTTTCCAAAAGCTTTGAAAGCAATGTTGTACCGAGAGAAAGGTGTCTGAATAATATAAGAAGTTGGAAAATAAGAAGAGAGAGAGAAATCAATAGTGATTCTACATGTAGATTTGAAGGCAAATGGATGTATACGCTCGATGTTAATAGTTCACGAATAGAATCCGATCTCTGGATTATACTATGACCGAGCTATAAGACGACAAGAACTCTCTGCCTATTAATTTGTAATGTGTATTCGTATAACATCTTGACTGAGATCTCGGTACTCAAGGAGTGTACTTTTCTCTCGGTGATAAGAACAACTGCTAAAAATATGAAAAACCAAGGTTTTTACCTGAATCGACCCTGCTGTCGGGGAAGACCGCAAAATTGATTTGAACCTGAAAAAGTGTTAAAGTAGAATCTCTTCAAATTCGTATTTGCAGTGTAATATTGTGAATGGAGGACTTGGCGCCGGTACGGACACGGATAGGTTCGCGTTATCTCCTGTTGATATTTCCGCGAGAGCGAGAGGGGGGAGAGGGGTCTTTCCCACATTTTGCGAGCATATAAGAACAATGTTTACAAGTAGCCATAAAACTTGGAATGGAGTTGACACAAATGGATACCAAGACCAAATGGGAGGCGATGCACTTTCAAAATATCTACTATGCATTCCAAATACTGGTAACCTAGGGGGTGGGAATACTAGAAATCTTAAGTGATACGGCTTTTTTTCCGACCTATTGACCTATTCACCTATCGACCAGAGCGGTTGCAAACTAAGAGTGATTCGGCAGGATAATGGCTTTAAGAAAAGGCAGTCGATGCAGTTTAGTGAAGCGTTGACATCCTTTAAAATGTATTCTTCTGAAAATAGTATATCAGAGACATATATTTTTACGGATATAAATTCAACGTACAATAACGTAGACATGTGTTTGCGCCCGAAGAACTTTTGCCCGCGTATCTTACAATTAGGCGTAATTTGCACAGCCAATAAATTCATAGCTCTGCCTTCACAGTTAGACCAACGAAACTTGCAACATTATGCTGATGTGACACTGACTTTGTTATTTAAACAATAGACCGTGAACACTTTATAGTTTAGAGTGTAATCTGGCACCCTCTGATCCAAATCAGGAATGCATTTTAAAGAATTATCATTTTCAACATAAATCGCGCGTATTGTATTGTCCTCTAGCGGGGAAATTGTCTGCACTCTTCTATAAATTATCAGGCCTTTTCTTCATAATCGAAGAAACGTCGACACACTTCGGACGTGCCTAATCGTAATGTATCGATGAACTTATTGACTGACCATTATATTAGACTCTACATTTTGCGTGACCAGATTTCACATCAGTCTCTTATTCCACATAACTATAAAATATTTGCGTTACAGGAAATATCTAACAATTTCATTTCATGTTTTAATCTCACGATCGATGATATCTACGATATATTTCTGCTATCAAGTTCTTGCAAAAACCTTGTTTTAAATTCTATCGATATTTAATATTGAAAAATAAATACTCACGGAAATCAAAAATTTAAATAAATATATAAATAAATAGATGTGCATATGATAATTTTGTATAAGTCATCATTTTCACATTGCACATGTTGAAATATATGAAACACATGCTTTTCAAATACACGATAAACATAAAATAAATTGCTACCGTCAATCATTTTCTCTCGTTTCATGACGTATAGTGTCGTATAGGAATCAATCAAAATCATGTATCAACTATTTCAATTGCATTATAATTGCGTTGCTATCTCATCAATATGCACTGCATTAGACATGCAATAAATAAAGAATACTAATAACGGATAAGTATGGAAATTTGCGAGCTATTTTACTCAATTTTAGGTATATGCGAGCATATTATTAGATTTATGTGATCTATATAGAGTCCAAAAAGTTCTAAAAGTTCTTGCCATTAATATTTAGATAATATTTATTTGTGTTTAACTAAAACTAATCTATCGTTTATAAAGTTTAGAGTTGTCAACAATTATTGCAAGGATTTTCTTGCAAGAGTACATATATATTAGAAGCTCATTTTTGTCACCTGCGTATTGACTGATTCATCTAAACATTAACTGTTTCGCATAAACCTTTGTGATGATAGCATGTTATAATGAAAACCAATATTGGGTAATGTAAAATAATTTCATGTTTTTCACAAAATTGCAAAAAAAAATATTTATTCTATATAATTAATGATCAAATTGGAAAATCTCTACATTTAATATTCCAACAATATAAAACTCGATAATAATAACAACAAATCCTTGAGTTAAATTTTGAGAAAAAGAAAACGATAATATAATAGAATAGAATAAATTTACTCTGTTTGCTTTGATTGAATTATCGAGTGAAGTTTCAATACGCGAAATTATACATCGGTACTCGAATTGATTAATTTTGAAATCACTCATTAATTTATTGCGATAAAATTTACCCAATTTTGGCGGAGATGCAGTTAGTGTGAGTTGTGTTAACGTTTCCTCTGGAAATAATTTTGAACGCATCTAAGAGCATCCTAGGCTTTGTGTTAAAAAAAAAAGAGGCAGAAGCACGTCCAGGGCCAGCCGAGCTCTCTCTATGGTTAGTCTACACCCACCACATGTTCTCAGTCACAGATACAAATGCAATTTCATTGTTAATCGCACGCTTCCCGATCGAGGAAGGCTTCGATTGTTAGTAAGATTAATTACACGCACACATTCACATTTAACGTAAAAAATCTAACGAAGTAATATATCTCTAAGGACACACGGACGACACATAACGCTCTTCTACGTTAAATGTATAAACACTTACTGAATCTTCTTATAAGATTGCCGGTGAATGATTCAGAGGTAGCTCTCTCGGAAGTACTCTCCTCGCATCTTAAGTCACAAACGGTCGGCTCGTTCTTGGAAAATTTTAGATTCGGCACCGAGAGTAAACGACCCTCTCTCTTCGCCTGTTTGATTTTGGCGATATATTTCAATCTCGGCGGTTTTAGCTCGTGTTCGGGCAAAGACAGATTCCTCGGTCTTACTGCCTCGGTTTTTATGCCGATATTGTCATTGCTTATTATCGTTTTCTCGTTCTCAGTCTCCGTTGGGCTTCTAGCCTCTTGGATGTCTTGCTTCCTGTCATCGGTCTGAGGACTCTCATGTCCAGGAGACTGGCTCTCCGGCGACAGCGAGGACTCAGAGTCAACGCTTTCGACCGGCGATAGTGAACGACTCGTGCTGGCCGCTTCGTTGATATTGCAGTAAAACGTAGAAGACTTTTGATTACCAGTATCGCCACCTATCTGCTGACATTGGGGTACTTGCATGAGCCCCGATGACGAGCTCTTTCGGAAACATAAATATGTACATTGTAAAACGATATTAAATTTATATAAAAAAGCAGAAATATAATTTTACTAATAAAAAAAAAAGCAATTTCCGACATAAGCGGTCAAGTCTAATTTTTTACACAAGTTTTTTTTATAATTAAATGTGATTCCATGTAATGTAAGATTAAATATCTTTTTCATAAACTTTTAAGTCAAACAGGAAAGAAACATTGCCTTTACGCAGATTTATTATACTTATAAAAATAAGAATATAAACAATGCAGAGATATATGAGAATGCAATGGTTGAATCTTAAGCTAGCGCTAAAACGTTTGAGATATTTCGCGTAGACCACATAGTAACAATAGAATGTAGAAACAATAGAAATACGTAAAATTATTGACGGCATAAAGAATGATAAGCACGTATTAAAAAAAACATACAAGTACCCCATTCTGAGAAGACACCGAGAATGGTGTAAAAGTATTTTTGATCTTCAGATCAACCTTGCTTAGTTGTCTCTTGAGACTAAATCCTTTCCAACCTTGGCTTTTCTGACACTCGTCACCGTTAGGAATGTTACCCGTTTTATTGGATTCGTTTGTGGTTTCCTCCATGCTCGGTTTATCGCTACTGTTTCCAGTCTGACTCTCATTGCGAGGGCACTGTTGCTGTTGCTGTACTTGTTGGATCGAATCGGCTACCCTTGTAACTACTGGCTCGAATTCCATCGCGGATTCTCGCTGGCTCTGATGGATTTAAGATTTTGGGCTTTGCACAATCAATCAGTTCGTAGGTAAAAAAAAATAGTATATACATTAGACCTAATTCTAAGAACGGACGGTTAAAAATGTCTTTATGCAATTTTTTTCGCGTTCGTGTTCCGTAAGTGTCCACTAGTGGTGTAGACTAATCCCTTATTAATCGTGCTGTCGTACAATCTGCCGTGTCTGTGAAAAACGCGTGAAGTAGAAACATGCGTTCTAGATTCTAAGCATAATATCAAATAATTCAAAACTGAAAGCTATCGCAAACGTATGGTCACTTGTCACTTCCCAGGCTCGTGAAACACTTGAACCGAAGAGTGCAGACAGGACAGTGATGAGATTCAGGGTTTTTTTGTGTGTGTATAAATCTGCCTGCTTATAAGATAGATGCCTAAAATGCCTAAGATGCTCGTAGAGACGTAGGCCTTCGATATTGCTAACCAATAAAATATCGTAATGTATCATTGTATAAATGAAGATTATAAACTTATATCACGCTTTTTTAACGATTATTCGCAATGAATAAACTTTTGAGACACATGTAGGGTATTTCAGAATTATTTGCATTTCTTTGAATCGTTATCGAGCATTGAATTTCAATTTGGATAATAAACGATCAAAACCAATTGATTAAAGAGTACTGTGAATATATATGTATATACGGATATTCAAAAATATCGCACATTGTTATTACGCCTGATATATGATTCATAAATGAAAAAAAAATACAGTTAATTGTGCTGGCATCTTCATGCATATATGAATTATAGTCTTTGCTGAGAGTGTCTGCAATTTTCTCGATAAGAGAACAATATGAAATAGCAAATATTGACTTTCGGCGAACATTACAAATCCCTGGAAAGGAAAATCCCTAATTTATGAAAAATATAATATGAAACCAGCTTATACGTACGTAGTCGAATTAACATACACATTTCATATCTGTGTGCAAATTACAAATCTTATCTACATGTTCGTGTAAAACAAATAAAAAAACCAACAAAATTATATTATATATATATATATATAACCAACAAAATATTTTATATATACACATTATATATATATATGTGTATATATATATACATATATATATATATATATATATATTTTTTTTTTTTTTTTGTTGGTTATATATATATATATATATATACTAACATTTATATGTACTAAGCATGCAAGTACACAGATATAAATATTGCTGGAAGGTAACTGGATACTGGCTTCATAAATTAGCTCTGCGAACAGTTGTACCATTTGTTCGATAATAAATAATTCTCGCTCGATTTGCTTTAAACATACATGAAAAGTTAAAGATGATCTTAAACAATGTGCTATATAATGTATGCATTACATCAGTAAGATGACAGTACTATAAGGCGTTGATAAAAGTAGAACAAGCATATACAAAAATGTTACATGTCTATTATTACATGTCAAATTATTTTATGGATATAATTAGATATTGCAAGTATTTGTACGGTTTAACAAATTTACTTTCACAACTAATACAGGAATTAAAGTTAATTTTTAGCAATATTCACAAAATTTTAATCCACAATACGAAATATACAATGATTTAATTTGGTTCAGTATCAAAGTGTGAATATAACTTGCTAAAATCGTATTGTTATTTACTTATTAGCAATTAATTTAATTGTCGTATTGGAAATGATTACCTACAATATTAAGGGGGTTAAAGAAAATCAGAAATGTTAAGAATTGCGTAAAATTAAAAATAGATATAAACTTTTTTTGAATAATGTCAGCATCTGAATTTTTTTAGATTTCTTCAAATTTTCGTTATAAATCGATATCAAAACATGTATTTAATCAAAATTTACTTAAATAGGATAAGGAAAATTCAGCACAATATAGATAGATTTCTTTTATGTTACATCTCAAGTATGTTGGCTTCAAGTGCTTTGCTGTATAAAATATACACATAGAAAATTACGCGACGTAAAAGTGATATTAAAAAATCTAGAATTTTGTCACAAATGTTCTCAAAAACTAACCGGTGAAAAAATGTAAAAAAAAAATTCACATGCTGATATTATTTATAAAAGAGCTCATGTTTTAAATTTTGTGCAATTCTTAACATTTCTGATTCTCCTTACAATTTCCTTAAATGACGAAACTTCTACTTTCAATATTCATTACCTAATCATACGAAAACATAATAAAATGTTGTATTTTACTTGTAACATTTGTGTATCGACATATCTTTAATCACCTGCTAGATATTTCATCAATAATTGTGCAATGTTGACATTTACTGATGTGATATACATATGTAGCTGAAACATGTTGTAATTATTATTCCACAAACACGTTTTTTTGGTCGTACCTACTAATAAATTATTGTACAGACATTAAAAATATTTCTTTATAAAAATATTTTTTTTATATTATCTAAAATGACGAATTTCTGCTTTCTAACATCGTACTATTATCAACATTACGATAAGACAAATATAATACAAATTATTAAATTCTGTTATTAAATTAACATAATAGTTAACATAACAGTATAACAAACATCAATTAGCTTCAACTGCTGCTGCAAAATGCAAGCAGCAAATTAAATGTATAAAGAAAGAATACCCATCTAAACGCGCCATTTAGTAGTGAGATCTTAATACTTCTTAATAACATTTAATAATCTTTATTCATAACATTTCAACTTTTTAAACATATTTTCTTAAATACTTGATATACGATGCTTTGTCATCTCAATGACATCCCAAATTGGACACTTGACATAATTTTTTGTCGTATAACACATCATACATAGATACATAAATTACATGAACATTGCAAATGTTTCACGTAAGATTTATGTTGTACATTTATATTTCTCATGCATTATTGTGTTATGTTAATAATTTCTAATAATATATATCATATGACAAACGTTTACAAATAATGTAAACGTTGTAAATTAAAATTTTTATAAATAATGTAATATATGTGTACATATATATTGCATTCATTTTTTACAAAGTAACATTTAGTTTTTCAAAGCAAATTAATTATAAATTATAATGTCAATATTATTAATTACATTTATATTATTTCTATGATCATAGTTATAAATACTTTGAGTTTACATTTTTGTATCAAGTCTATGCACATGCACAGATTCCATCAAATGTTTATATGAGAATTGTTATTATTCTTATTATGTACTAACTAAATAACTAATGTTAAGTAACTAATGTTTCTAGTTCTGCTTTTCTACTTTTCCATTTGTCCATCTGTACTCAGTTACTACATTCAACATCTTATATTATCTAATAACAGATTAAATAATAAAAACCAAACCTTGTATTATCAATTGCTATCTACTCAAAAATGATACAATAATATAAAAAACCAATATTCTATATATTAGTTAACAGAGTAACATCGTACAATAAGAAAACATAACACAATTTCTTCAACAGAAATATATTTGATCTTACTTGCTTCAATGGCAGACACATAGTAGTTAGCTAAACATTAAATGCAAAATATATATGTGAGTACAATGGAAAAAATTGGTACTCTTTTATATATGAAATCACATGAAAAAGAAAGAAAATTTAATACATATTTGTTAAAAACAATTTTTAACACTAACAAAAATTTTTTTAAAGTGAAATATATGTTTTATAATATTTTACATATATGCATTTTGAGACATACATTTTCTTAAATATCTTTAACATCTTGCCACAATAATAATGTGTAAAAAAATAAGAGAACAATAGGCTAACGATACGAGCTAAAGAAAATATGTAGTATTGATTTATATTATAGTGTATTCACAAATAGTAAGGAAAAAATAATGTAAACATTTCGACTATACTTAGTTTTCTCCGTGGTACATCAAGTGAAAATACATAGAATAAGATTAAATTAAAAAATAATCATAACGGAATAAATAAATTAACAATAAAAATAAGTTAATATTACCACAAAACATAAACACGTTAAGAATTTATTGCATATTATACGAGCCTAATTTTCTATTATTAAGAAAACTCATATCCCTCCCATTATAATTTATAAAGAAAATCTTTGCCACATGGAAAATGACAAGTTTGACCAATAGTTGTCGATATATAAGAACACTTTTTATAATAGAAAAATTTCTTGTAATGGGTTTCTTTAAATTTATTTTCATTACATTTATAATAAAGATTACGTTGTTTAAGTCATCTGGTAAAGAAATGTTCAATATATTGAAAATAGAGACTATTCTTCCACGGTACAACTGCTCAAATTTTGTCAGATATATTTAAAATGACATGATCATCTTATTTTTCTGTATTACTGTCTAATATTAACTGATGAAAATGTGCTAAACATAAGAGTTTAGAACTCTTGAATATTTTTCATATTAATAAATTTATTTAAGCTTACATATATTAAAGTATCAAAAAGTAATGAGATTAAGAAAATATTCGGTAATTATACATTTTAGGGGAAGCACCTCCGATGACCTTGACCTTGACATATGTTGTCAAGGTCACCCTCCTGAGTGACCTTCAGAAAGTTTTAGCCGGCGCTCTTTTTTATTAAAAAGTTATTAACAAAAAAAAGTTTGGCGACCTCACCGATTTCAATGACCTTGATATATGTTGTCAAGGTCATGACCCCGAGTGACCTTCAGAAGGTTTTAGCCGTCGCTCGCTATTCGTTAAAAAGTTATTAACAAAAAAAAGTTTGGAAAAGATAGCATATATAGGTACATATGTAGGTTAGTTGACGCGCTTTAAACACTTAAATACTTTTAAAGCGCGTCACTAACCTACATAGGTACGATTTACTGCTTTAAATGTTGTGTTTTGGTAAAGCAGCGACTTTTTCGCAAAATAAAGTATTCTCTACTTTAGTTCATAGAAATTACAGTGTTAATTAATTTTATTGTTTTTGACCAGCGCGATATTGTAACGATTTTGTATAGTTTTTCTATTGTTAAATGTATTATTTTCTCTTTTGTTTAGTTTTGCGTTTGTCTTGACGTTGTCAAGACACCACGTCAATGATGCAATTAAATTTGTTATGCGGATCGGTGTAACTTAAATTAAAGCACTTGATAAGGACCGGAATTCGGTCGAAACGTCGTGCAATCTTGTTTCAATTGGCCAGTTGGGTCGAAAATAAAACGACTTATTTTGAATTATTCGCTGGCGACGGAAATTGTTTTGTTTATATACAGTGAGTGCAAAAAGTAATCGTACAATGAAAATTTTTATGAAAAAAAGCTTTATTTGTAGAAAATAAACACTAATTAGCAATTTATTAACGAAGAACATAATAGATGATACATTTCTTAAAATTATTTTAATAAAAAATATAATAAAATAAATATATCATTCTAATAATAAACAAAAATAAGAAGAATTATATTATTTTAGTACACAAAAAGTATTTTGGCACTAATCATAGCTTGTAATCTTCGATGCATCAATTGCACTAGGTTTCGCGTGGTGATTGGTGAAATAGACTCCCATTCTTCTTGGAGAGATTTTTAAGTCTTTTCGCTTCGAAATTTCTCTTTTCCTAATAGCATTTTCAAGAAAACTCCATAAATGTTCAATAGGGTTGAGATCCGGTGGCTGCGGAGGTGTATGCAATTGTTTTGGTATATTATGGGTGCGTAAGGTGCGTTCTTTTTGGGCGCTCACGCGCTGTAAAGGCCGGTTTTCACACGCAATGATTGGTGGCGCCAACTGACTGGCATTCATTGGCGCCAGAACCAACTGGCAAACTCACAAGTGTTTACACAGTGATTGGCGTATAATATGAAAAATATTTAACATTTATTAAACACACAGTAAATGACAACAACCATATAACCTCAAATTTTGAGGTTATATGCTTTGGCCAATAACCGCCAGTAAACGCCACATTACTAGCGCCAGTTTGCATCAAGTGTTTACACTTGCATTTTTACTGGCATTAGTCGACTGGCGCGGCCTGGCGCCACCAATCATTGCGTGTGAAAACCGGCCATCGCTCTATCTTCGTTTGATATTCGATGTGCAACGAAGATAGAATGATGCTTACAGCGCGTGAGCGCCCAAAAGGAACGTCTTCTATATAAAAGCCATTGCTTCGTGTTGTAAGCTGAATGAACCTTCGGATCATTGTCATGTTGAAAAATAATATTATCGGCAATTCCTACCTATCATGAAGATTTTTTTCTCAATTTTCAAAATCTCTACATTTCATAGTCCATCATAATACCATTAATAATATGTAAAAAATTGCTGACCCTTGCTGCATTACAAGCACGGAACAACCACCGTATTTAACTGTGGGTATGAGATTTTTGGATCGGGTTCTGTATTTTTTTTTCGCCACACCATATGTCAGATCCAAAAATATAAAATTTACTTTCGTCTGAGAAAATTACACAGTATTCCAATATTCTTCAGTTTTATTAAGATGTTGTTTCGCGAACTCTAATCATTTACTACGATTGCTCACATTTACCCAGAACTTTTTCCTAGCAATACGGCCATGATAACCATTCTCGCAGCACTACACAGAACCGAATTAGTAGAAACGTGTATCCCACGATTTTTAAGTGCCGCTGTAATCTTTGGGGCACTTGTTTTTGGGTCTATCTTAATTTGACGGATTATAAAACGTTTATCTGTCTCACTTAAGACTCGTGGCCGACCACTTCTCGGCTTATTTTTCACTATTTTCCTTTCACAAAAACGATCAGTTATCGATTGCATTGTCGATCAGGGTTTTTCGACAAACTGAGCAATTTCTCGAAGAAATTTACATTGATTATGTAATTTAATAATAATTTTTCGCTCTTCTTTGTTTGCCTCTCTGCTTTTGCAACCCAGCCTTTGCTTGAATAATGCAGTAAGACTAATATTATTTGCTCTTCAAAAGTCATAATAAGGGGAAGCATAGACCTTCTGTCTAATGTAAACAAAACAGCTCCGCGGAAATAACCGTATTCACGACCTTGCAAATTAAATTTTTCAACTGTACAAATACTCTTTTTGCGCCTTCATAAACATTATTTTTCGTTATCTTACTGTTTTAGAGTATAAAATGTTATAATTTATAAGTTTTGTTTTTAAGGTATTGTTAAGAGAGACTTTATAATGTAAAAGAAATTAGTTTTTGTTTATAAATTATTATTACACAAAAATAAACTATTTTCTGTGAAAATTCATAGTGTACGAATACTTTTTGCACTCACTGTAGAAAGAATCTGAATATCTAAGAATTTTATATGGATTAATGCAATAAGTATTTAATATTTCATTCACATAATTGTAGTTTAAATAAAGTTTAAATACCATATTGCAAGTAATATTTTTTACTTTGATTCAAAATTAAGTGCAAATACTTTACATCTAATATACTTCTAAAATATTTAGGAAAATATTAGTTATATTTAGCAATAAAAAAATTAATAATTAAAGAATTAAATAATAAGCTAAAACTAATTTATACATATTAAGGAGTATATGACCTAATAACATATCTTAAAATCACATTTGTAAACCATTGTAAATAACACTTTAATGTTATTAAAATTTGATGGAACACATATTTTTTAATCATTTAAAAACAATTTTTGATTATTTATTAAAAGATAGCTTTGTTATCTTTATTAGAAGTTATTAAGATATACTTTAAATTTTAATTAAAATACTTTTTACCGTAATCACTTTTGGTTAAAAAATATATTATTGTTTGCGCGTTTATACTAAAATGCGAATGGATACTTTACCTTTTTGTAGTCAACATTTATTTCGCTTTATAATATATTTAAAAATGTTTTTAAAAGCAATGAGATTATATGTATTTTTAGCAAATTATGCTGTAATGTATAAAATTACAGGAAGAATTTTGTAGCATAATAAAGAATTAAATTATAGGAAGATTCCTCAGACAAAATTAGATTAGTAAATTACATAAAAATCTTTAAGTCATTACTTTTTGTTAAGAAACAATGTGTCGCACTATGCAAATAAATAAAATAAAATTTAGATAATTCTTATACACGCACACGTGTCATATATGATGATTGTTTTTTTTTTTCCAAAAACATATTTCGGAGCAGTAATTTATATTTACAGAATTGAAAACAACATGTTTCATTCAACCACGAAACTTTAAATTGCGATATTTTTTCTAAATTTTTTTCACATAATTGTAGCAATTAACTTATGTAGATATTTTGTTATCATGCAATAAAAAATTAATGTTGGCATTTAGAGAAAGCAGAATACAAAATGTAAAAATTCTAAATTCTTCTAGATAAAATTTAAGGGCAGGGACTGGGAGGAATTCAAAATACACAGTTCTAGTAGAAAAAGAAGCACATTTTACCTGGTCTGTACTTGGACTTCTTGCCTTGTCTTCATTTTCTCGTCTTAATTCGTCCTGCCGTTTCGGACTTCGTAAGACGCGTTGGTAAGGATCGCCACTTCCAAGATCACTAGTGTTCAACACGACTAAGGAGATCTTCTGCACGATGTCCACTATCACTAACCCCGACTCGTTTCCATAGGCCAATCTAAACATTAAAATATTCTATTGTATTCTCTCTGCTTGACATTTGCGATGACATTTTTTAAAAATTTATGATATTTATGTCTATATGTAATATACGGTAATATACGATAAATGTCAACTCGATTATGAAGTTCTGATGTACAATACAATAGCTAATACAATTTTGTAAATTCTCTAAAAAAGAACACTTACAGGCCATACGAGGAATTTAAACTGAGGGCCGTTATATTTTCGGGTAGTTCTCCAGGAGGTGCCGTTGTCAAACAAATCAGTGTCGCTTGAAAACCGGCTGGTCTTTTCTGCAGTCCCGTCTTGACTTTAAGCGGATGATTGAATTCTATAGTCTTCGATTCTATGTTTCCTACGATGTTTCCGGTTGCCGGAGATTCACGATCCGGTGAATTGTCCCCTTCTCTTCCTGGCTCCACCGATAAGCATATTTCCAAGGTCTGCAATATTGGAAAACATCGTTTTATTTTTTTCTACGGGAAAAATATTATTAATTAATTCATGAATGCAGCGTGAAGAGAATACTGCTATTATGTAAATGAGGTTTAATGAAGTAAATTAATATCTAGATAAGAAAAGAATACACATCTCATTTTGTTCATTTTAAGTTAACTAGATAGTAGCAAAAAAAGTAATGCATTAGCAAGTTACTGTAGATAACTTACCACTACTTCAGACATACTTTCAACCCTCTTAAATTTGAACAACACGACATGCTTGCCACTTCCCGCAATAGCTAATTTCCGACTTTCAGGACAAAGGAAAATAAGTTGAATCGCTAATGGATCTTCCTCTGAATCTAAACTACGCGTTTTAGTTTTTTCGAAAAATTTCGCCGTCTTTAGTTTGTAAAGAACTTGTAATGTTCCTGCTGAAGCGTCCCAAAACTTTATGCTGCCATCGGCATGTCTGCGAACAACATGTATGTAGCTATAGAAATTTAAGCAACTTTATTGATTGTCGTCTAACTTGTAATAAACTGTAATAACATGTATATGCATAGTAACATGACTGTGCATAGTAACATATATGATATGATCATGCATATATTTTAATATTATGAATGTCATCGTGTGATTAAAAAGATAAATTGCTTATTCATCGATATAAAGTTCTATCTATGATAATATTACCCAGTGAGAATAATCTCGTTATAACTACTAGAACTGGAACTCCACTCGCCACCGGAGATAGGCCATTCTTTCTCGCTAAAGCCGGTTTTCTTATGCGACTTGGATCCAACGGAATAAAATGCAGGTACTAAATCTGAAGGACAATCCGCGAAATATGCACAACATGTCACAGGAGATTCGTGAATATCCATAGGGTATGGATTCTCAAAACAAGGGAATCCAGTAGTTAACAAATCTATCACAACCAGGTCATTTTGTAGTAAAACAACAACAGCATAAGGGTCTTGAAAATCTGAAAAAATGATAATAATGATTACTGCCAAATAATTTACACCAAATAATACTGATGACATATGTATATCGATTTCTCATCATTTACATGGCAGTCGATAAAGATTAAAACTTGTTATACGAAGAAAAATTAATATTTTATTTTCAAAAACATTAAAAAGCATGTTCTACTGTACCACTAGTCCATGGACTATCACACAGCGTTATAAAGTCTACAACATTATGTTCCATTTCGAGCACCGTAGTAGTTTTTCCATGTATCACTGTAATGCTGGGTGTTCTCCCAGTGGTGTCCTGTGCCAATCCACCAGAGAATATCACATATGCTTCTCTGAAAGTTTATACGTTTAGGTCGTACATTATTTGAGATTAACATATAGTTATTACTTGAAACTATATAAATCGTTAAATAAAACCCATCACATATCATCTTACCCCGATCTCGACATTTTCCATTCTACTTTCTGAATGGCTTTGCAACGTTCAGGTTCTCCATCTTTAGTGAATTTTGCTATAAAAGAAACATTAGTGTAAAAATTTTATACATCACACGATCGAAATAAATAATAGAATCAATCAAATCTCACCATGTGGAAATGTTACACTTGGCTTTAATTGCCGAAGAGTCCAAGTCGTAAGAGAACCGTCCGAGTGACTGCACATAAATTGTTTACCTTCATGATGCCACGATATTGATGTTAATAAATCATCTGTTTGACATCTATACTCAACAGTCTTGGTTTTTAAGTCCCACAGAACGATTTGCCCTGTCGAAAATCCTATGAGCATCTGAAAGCAAAGCATCCGCGCGTATAATAGAAGTGCGTATACCATTGTTAAAACATACTTCCTTGAAACAAGACACGTGGGTATATATATATGTATGCATATATAGGTGATAAAATGTATCCTTTTACAATATGTCTCGATTCTGTTGTCACGACAATACATTTAGCATATACATAGAGAGATCAGGTATAAAAATGTAGTGAATAATGGTTTCTATACAAGATTTGTGCGAAGGGCACAAATAAAACTCAGAGATACGATGATTGCGCATGATGTTAATTATCCATTGCTGAAGAAGAACGAGTGAGATGGACAAAGATTTTTGTTATCGAAGACAAGTTAATTAGAAAGGCAGACCATGTTGTACATACTTTACGCGATTAAAAAAAAATTATGCGTAATACGCAATACCAATTATGCAATTTTAATTTTGATGTTAAATATGAAACTAACATACTTCTCACTTGAAAGACTTGAATTTCGAGCACTTCAATTTTTAGTATTAGATAAAAATTGCAGTTTTATAATTATAGTCCTTAGTATTTTGTTTAGTGTAATCACTGTTTAAAGATAAAGATGTTTTTGCTATATTACTTTTAGAGACAAGAAAATAGTTAATTGACGGATATCCATTAAACTTAGATTTGTACAATTGTACATCCTTAAAAATTCGTCTGTACGATTATAAAAAGCACTTTTTTATAACAAATAATGTTTTTTTTTCGACGTAAACAAAATAGTACACGTTTCTTTACACGGTTACAATTGAGAAAAACCAAACAGCATTCGATATACGATATTACATATATAATATCAAATTTAAGCTATCAATATCAAAGACACAGAAAGTTGCAAACGCAACCCGAACACACAAACACTCATCACACACTCATGACTGCACAATTAGTAGGGTAAATAGAAGATACATTTGCATAAGGTCCGTAACAGAAACTCCGTTGTCGGAAGTTGAAGTAACAGTAAATTCATATAAAATGTGTAAAAAGATGAGTGATCATGACCGCGCGGTATGACTTTCATCGATTTGTAAAACTGATCTGAATCCATTTCAGAATATCGAACAATATGGATTTTCTCTCTTAATGAAAGGCGTTTTTTATTCTTCTTCGTTTGTACATATCACAACAGTGACAGCATGCACGCATGCACACATACAACATGCAAGCACACACTTGCACTTATTGGCTTGGATCTAAACAAATAATCCAAGTTTTTAAGAAAAAAAATATTAAATAAACGCCAAATGTTCCTTTTTTCTCTTTCACGCGTCACGATAAAATTGTCAATCATGAAATTATGATAAGGATGGAATAATAATGCAAAAAAAACGTACTCAAAAAACGCGCGTACCTTGCTCAAATCTAACGGATTATCACTCAAGTGTACTACAGCACCAGGGTGAGTTTTTCTAGATCTGAAAAATATATATATATATACACACACATGTATAAGAGAACCATTATTTTTGTGTTATTGTGAAACATATATAAAACTCGTGTGCGGTCTTTAACCGGTGTGTTTCATCGTAGTTTATCATCACATTGTGCTTCAGCTTAGGCGTTACGTTATTTAATGTGCCGATAATATCTTTATATATTAATTGGCACTATTATTATATGTATATTTTCATGAAACACGATAAGAAAATCGTGGTTGATAAGTATACAAATAATAAATAATAAAGCATTCCTAAATAGTTATAATAAATAGTTAAAGATTTCGTAGCGTATTAATGCCGATAAATCAAATGTTGAGGTATTAATAGGCTTTGTCGATAGTAATGAATTTTCGGAAAGTAGAAGGAAGAGCACAAGAGGATTCGCTTGCATAAGTTATTTTAAGTGTCTCGCTATTGGGAATTATTCATAGCTAATTATTCATTAACATCTGAGGTACAGCCACGTTGCTCGTTATTTATTTACTAATCAGATTAATATTCTGTGACGCAAGTCCTAAAGTCCCCAAGTCGGAAAAGACATCTATGTTGAAAATAAGAATAAGTGTCAATACTCTTTTTAACTGTTAGACAATTCTGAACTGGGCTAAAATTTCTATGACTGATTATTTAATTGACAATTTTTTTAAATTTACATCGTGGATATATTAAGTCCCAATGGTGGTACACTTATAATGACTATAATGAGCACCCTTATACCATCACTGCCACATTCACATCTATGTGTCTACGGTCAGGCACAAAAAAGAACTACAGGTCTTTGACGTCTGTTCCTTCCAGTGTTAACAGAGTAATAGATATATAGTACTAGTTTTTATTGGAGATAATCTCCATACGAACGTTATCCGTTCACTGTAATTTAATTGACCCATACATTCACACATTTAGGACACAATCTTGAACGACACATCCGTTATAGGAAATTAGTGGAAATTAGTGGATCTGAAAATACATATACTTTTCACTCATCTTTTTGAAAAATATTCTTAAGAGATATTCTCTCAGAGACACAGCAAGTGCTAATCTGTCACGTCTTGTAAGGATTACACAAATAGCTAATATATATCCCTTTTAATTTGAAACATTCTCTAAGCCATTCTATAATTCCTCACTTAATGTTATAATACAGATTTATTAAGGTAATAAATTTAATAACGCGCGTGAGAGACATATTTTATGTCTTAGATTTATTAATCTGTAATAAAACGATGGGCAGAATTATAAGTGACTTGGAAAACGTTTTCCGCATTAAAAGAAATATCCGCAAACACACTCGGTATATTTTCCGTGATACAAACTTAAAGTGCCAATATCTTACAACTGTAAAATAAATATTTTATCGTACATTATATCGCGGAGAGTCTTTCCGCCGCTTTCAGAAAATTTCATTAAAAACAATGCCTAATTAATCAAGCGCTAAAAATTCAGAGGTAATTCACATCGTATTATTGCCCTTTATACTGGAGATCCTATCGCTGAAATCAATCATGTTAAGTGGCAGTTCCCTTCGAAATACTTACCTTAATGCAACGAAAATGTTAAACTTGTTTATATGCTCGCAATTAATAAAATTAGAAATTACCAAGACATTAAAATGTATTATGGCATTAAAATTTATTATGCTTTGCATGCGTTTATCAACGTACGATTGCATTTGTTTCAAACGTATCGGCGTTTGTATACATACAGATAGCACCGACATACGCCTGTTTCACTTATTAAGATTATCAAATATCTCAATAGGAAAGATGTATATACTTACACTTCGATAGCCTTGTTCCAATTAATTATATATCCAGATAGAACGAACGATTCAATGTGCAGTATGTGAACGTTTCCTCGATCGGTCCCAATGTACAACCATTTACTTTGTAGCGGTAAATGAATGCATGTAATTCTGTCAAAAACGAATATTACATGTTCCAATTAAACACTTTTGCTGCCGAAAAGTTCAAATAGTTTAGTTTAGCGCTTGCGAAATGTGAAATCCCTCAAGTATATCACACATTTCACTCATCAAACGTATAATTAAAAGCGATAGCCATTAAGCGTACTTTGCACGAATCGTGTATATTGGCAAAAGACGAAACTCAAAGCTTAAAATTAGGGAAAGTAACATCAGCCCATCGCGTGCTAATGACTGACCTGTCTCTTTGAAACTTGAGGCTGTGCACCACCTGCGGTATCTTCTGACGGAAGTTCCACAAGTGTAAGGTGTCGTCCTCAGTAACAGACACCAATGCTCCCTCATTTATTAAAAACTGTAAACGCAGAACGGCTGCACATTCCTCGTGTTTCACGTGCGCATCTACGCCCGGTCTGCCTAGACTGTTTTTTTTTGTGGCATTGGGTTAATTAAGGAAAATACAGGTCTGTATCGATTGCGAGCCGCGGCCGCAATTATAAAATATCGTCGTATCATAAAGCAATAATTAATAATTCCGCACATTTACGCGATAGAACGTTTCTCTATTCTTTCATCATGCGATAACTTATTAGACCCCCCCCCCCCCCCAATAACATAGCGTAAACGCATAAAAGTCAAGCGAGACATTGGTAGAAAATTCTCGTCGACTCGTTAACTTCCGCATTTCACGTCCGGAGAAAGGTAAGGGTCCCTTAAATACCGTAAAGACTTTTACCTATATTGAAATCGACAGCGCGGCTGGAACTCTTTCGTTTATAGTTCATCGCGATGGTTAGTAATGCCCACCGAACTGCGATGAGCATCTATATTACTACACTTTGGCCACGATAGATCAATGAAATCGCTGACGTGTAAAAACATACGGTCGAAGAGCCACGGACCGACAGGACCGTGTAATTAATCCGCTAAAATTGTACAAACCCGTGTCGACACCCGAAATTTTTTATAGCGGTCACAAAAGCAGGCGAGTACTGTTTTTACTTCCGCCCATTCTCGACAAACGTTTTTGCGAATGAGAACAGAATTACGCGAGTGCATTTACTGGCGATGCTGGCGGTCGAGAGAAAATTTGCGGTCATTTGATGCAGCAGCAAACGTATAATGCGCTAACAGAAAGTTAGGAAAGAAAGAGAAAGAGAAAAGTAAAAATCGTCTTACATTGTGTGTGTGTGCACAGCGCTGCCATTCAGTCACTTTTTTCACCTTTTTTTGACAAATCACTAAAATGTCACTATCCAAAACGGGTCACTATAGTCACCTTTCTTTGCCTGAGTTGACATAATATTTGTAAAACATAAGCGTTCTATTCGTATTTTTATTTTCTATTATTCGTATTTTGTCAATTGCTATTCGTTCACTGTTGCTCATTTGGTACTAGTCCGGTATTTCAACATCTGATTACTTATAATTAGCACCGCGGACCGAATGCTAAACAAGGCGCGGCTGATATAAAATATATCATGTTGCCGGAAGCAAAAGATGAAAATAATTGCTAAACATACAAAAGAATATTTGTGTTTGGCCTTTTGTGACCAGCTTGTGGAAGCATAGCTTCCACCAACTTTTATTTTGTTTGGTCGAGTCTTTATTTTATTATATATAATATAAAATGTACTATTTATTTTATTTAATAAAATTGCACCAGATATATACTTGTATTATATCGTTCAAATACTTGTTTTTCCCTTTTTTTAAACCATGCTATGAAAAGAATGTGTTATATTTCTGGCTATTGATTGACTTTTGATTACCATTTTAATTCCTAAAAGGTTACTTTTTCTGTCAAAAAGCAGTCACTATTTCACTTTTTTTTTGCTTCAACGCGATGATTGGATGGCAGCGCTGTATTGTATGCGGTAATCAATGGTTGATCTCTCGTGTCCTTTTAGCCGCCACGCGCAGAGAAAGGGAAAGTTTAATTGCGGGATGCCACCCCGTATTAACGATCACGTTGAAGGATACATCCTAAGGGATCCGGATTTAGTGCCAATCGCCAACAGTCTTTGGATCGGGTCGAATGCCAACGCTGTCGGCTGATGCGGGAAGCCATGTCGAAACGTCTGTAACATAAAAGCCGTCCGTTTCATGCCATCTTTCCTGCTTTAGCCGCTCGGAAGAGACTATTCATCCTCTACAAGGGGTTGCGGAGATATATCAGACGAACGGGGAGGGACGGTATTGTTTCACCGGCTCCTATTGTGTATCCCGTGGACAACCTGGGTACTGTTAATTCTATACCTTTGTTGCCAGTAAATGTTACTGATACACATTGTTCGTCGCGAGTATTTAAAGTCAACTTCGTCAGGCGTTATCCTCGATTTTCCATAAAGAGCCACTCCCTTGCCGTCGTTAGGGCGGACTGGTATCGAAGGTAGGAACAAAGTACACTTCCACTATCCCCCGAACTTCTAAACAAGTTTTCCTACGAGTTCAAAAAGTAGATATTTTTATAGGCGAAACTTACGTCACGTAAAGTAACGCGACACGCGACACTATAGGCCAATATATGCCGATATAGAACATCACGGCTTACACCGTTCTCCGCTCAAGAAACTTGGCTTAAAACTTCGTTTCGCTTCGCTCTACCTCCTCGCAAAGCGAAGGATGAGGTAATCTTATGAAATGGAAGATGCGCCTCGCCGCACGCTTTTCACGGAGAGCTTGCGATCGTTCCCGTTGCAAAGTGCATCAACGTCGATTAAAAAAAAAAGGAGAGAGAAAGAGAGAAACGATCCTAAAGACCTATGTCGCGCTCGACAGATCGGCGTGCTCGGGGATCACGTGAGTTGGCCGGGGACAATCTTGTTTAGGATTAACCGCGAAACGCGAGACCGGTCGAGGAGAAGGAGGCAGCGCGAGAACACACACGAGCAACGTACATGCTTTCGAGGTCGATTTTGGTGCAGCGGGACTCCACCAACCGCTTTTCGCTGCTGGTGAAAACTGCCCTCGTTCTATTTCACCGGTTACCACTGCTGGTGGGCATCGAGGGGAAGTGGGTTAAAATACGGTGGATACGAAAGTTACGATCGCCCAGGAAGAACCACCTGCCCCCTCCTGCTCTTCCCCACCGGGGTTCTCTGATTTCGCCCAATGTCCCCGAGGGAGGCTCGCCCACGCGAAATTTCCGCCGGGCCGGCTTCCCAGATTGCTGATGGACCCGCGTCGTCAGCATCGCAAGATGCCCTGCGCAAAATATTACTCGCGCGGAATAAGAGGATTGCGGGGGATTTTGGAAGTTACGCCCGATATCGCAAATAATCGCAGCTTAAGTTGTATAATTAATCGTATAATTTCATTATCAATACATACGATATTTATCCGCGATATTCCGCCTGATATATATTTGTATTAAATACAATATTAAGTGGAAAGGACCGTTATGATATAAAGCCATTTTACGGTATGAATTGGATCTTGATAGCCTAATCATATTTATGTGTATTTTATATGTGTATTTTATACATATTTCCAACTTATTGTTAGTAAACTGCGCGCTGATTCTTTGTCGGGCTTGAAACACAGTTTTTCATTGGAACATTAAAATACTCTACCCCCTCCCTCAATTTAGGGGTGAAACCACTGTAACGGCCTGAAAAAAATGCTATTTTTATTTGTTTTTGCGAAAAATAATAAATTTAATCTAATTGGTTTGTCATTTCTTTAAAGTACATATATTAAACATATTGTAAAAAAATCATTAAAAAATATTAATATTTGCGCCTTCAGCGTGTGGTGCCGTGTATCTCCGCAAAAAAAGCTAGGCACTCGCATATCTCGGTCAATTTTTATCCGAATGACTTAAAATTTGAACAAAATGTTTATAATAAAATTGTCTTCAATTAAGCGTACGGATTTTGTGAAATATTCATTTTTAACAAAATGGCGCAGTTTAAAAAAAAAAATTCGAGATTTAGACGAAAATTTTGCTACTTTTTCAATTGTTATTCAAAAACTAATTGTCCAATCAAAAAAATCGTACGCTTAATTGAAGACATATTTGTTATAAACATTCTGTTCAAATTTCAAGTCATTCGGATAAAAATTGACCGAGATATGCGAGCGCCCAGCTTTTTTTGCGGAGGTACACGGCACCACACGCTGAAAAGGCGCAAATATTAAAATATTTTTCAATAATTTTTTTTTACAATATATTTAATATATGTACTTTAAAGAAATAACAAACCAATTTGATTAAATTTATTATTTCTCGCAAAAACAAATTCATGAAAATAGCATTTTTCCGGCCGTCACTGTAGTTTCCCCGCTTAAATCGATGTCGATTTAATTTTGATGCTAATAAGCATCTAAAATATCGCTGTAGAGAATTTATTGGAAAAGATATTACGTCAGCCAAGGTTCGAACCTGGAACCTCCCACAATCCGTGTGAGTATTGAATTAATATATTTGATAATATCAAGGTTAATCGAAAATTTTTATACGTTTCGCTCATACCTTTATCACTTCATAGCGTGCGAATGAAATCATCAGGTCAGAAATCGCAGTCAGTCAAACGAATGAAATCCTTATCACGTTTATCACAATACAGCATCGATAGACTTCAATTATTAAATTTGTAATTCACGAACAAACACGCTGAAAGTTGGCCACTCTCACGTTCGCAGGGGAAAATGTTTGCTCCTCGGTTTGCTCTGCATGAGAATACTGTCGCGAAACTATTGACCTAATTCCGAAAGGATAAGTTGCGTTTAACTATATAGCGATCCTTAATCTATTTGTTCGAAAAGTCACATTTCCGCATTCTGGGAAGAAATTCAAATTAAATATGCAAAACAGTGGAGAGAAAGAGGGATTTTCCCCCGGCCGCGGATGTAATTTTGCGGCCGCATGCAAAAATTAATCCGCTCACGCAGCGCAGCGCAGGGGCTGGGAGCACGGATTATCGCGTCGCGTCGCGTCGGGCAAAAAGCGTTTCACTCGATCGTGTTATAGCGTGACGATTGCATTGTAATTTGCGGCGACAGAACGGCTCACCCAACGCCCTGCAGGCGCGACAATCCGAGCGAACACATGCACGCATGGTCGGGCCAGCACGTATTCTCCGCGGCGCGAATATAAAAATTTCCCTATCCGCATTAACCGCAATATGGTAATACGTTCGAACACCTCTGATCTAAGAGTATACAAATTCACCGATTAATCGTCGCTTCGTTTCGATTTGCTATATCCTGCGATTATCCGTTTTTAGCGAATGCGAAACCGTACAATCGTAGGAAAGTACACATTTATATGCCACGCTCACAGACCATTGTAGATGCTCGTTTAAGATCAGCCAACTTTCAGAAAACCAACCCGCGTGTAGCGAAAAATTTTTGCTGACTATTTTGCTGATCGTGTCAGCAAAATCAGTAATATAAAGAAAAATATTCGATGCATTAAAAATTAAAAAAATTTTTTTTAAATATTATTAGTGTGTTTAAATAGAAGGGTTTTTTACCATGAAATTTTTGTATAAAAAAAAAAACATTTTTTGCTATCTCGAATACTTATCGGGAAAAACAAAAAGCCTCTACACACAGATAGAAAAATTGTTGGTATTTGCGACTATATAATTGCACAGTAAAATAATTATGGTATAGGGGTTACTATTTTATAATTATTATTGCTATAATATTAGTAAATATAACCTTACACTGAGAAAAAAATCGTCCCCCAGGGGAACAAATAAAAATTATAGTGAAGTTATGATAACTGCAACGATTTTTTTCTCAGTGTAAAGTTATATTTACTAATATTATATAGCAATAATAACTATAAAATAGTAATCCCTACCATAATTATTTTACTATGCAATTATAGTCGCAAATGCCAACAATTCTTTTATCTGTCCACATGAGGAGTGGTTTCATCCTTTAGAATCGTTTTTTGGCCTCAACTGAAAATTTCTAAATTCATCTATTTACCTCCGCCTCCCTACATGTGTGTAAAGTTTCATCAAAATCAGAATTTTCGGGTTCGCAAGGTTCCCTTGTAAGTAATTAAAAATTAGATTAACGGAAAATGAATCTTGCGTTACGTTCTTCTCCTTCATCCTTCGATTTTCTAAACGAAATGAACGACACGATGGTATCATAATCACTACACAAATTAAATTGCGGCAAGACGTAAAATTTTATTATAAATCGAATGCAAGACGGCAGAATAAATTTGTAAGCGAAAATTACAATTTATCTTTGCACAATTCCGCAATTAATAAGCAACCATTACATATCTCCTAATGATATGCTATCAGTACAGCTTCCCAGTACTCGTTTGTGATATTATGTAAGAGATACATTTATATCGTTTATGTTACCGAGATAATATTTAATTAACTGTTCCGCAATCGTTGATACAACCAGTAAAAGGCCAGTCTAAAAAGAAAACCTAATCCGATTTTATTAACTATATGCAAACGAAAGATAAATAAAGCCGAGGAATTCCTGATATAGATTCTCTTGGCATAAAGTTCGTATTGACGCGTGACACTTTTTTTTTTAAATATCGACGTTACTTTCCTAAAATTCGGATCGCTGTTCATTCGTGCGACAAGTCGTTCGGCCTTGAACGCATCCTCGATTATACTCGTCGTTGTCTTCAAGATGGAACGGCACGAGAACGAAATTGATGCCTGCGGGTCTGTGCCAGGAGTTACGACAAAGCGCATATAGGTGATACAGCGAAATGATAGATACGGCGAAATGTGTACGCGAGTAGTCCACGGCGTCGGCTCAATATCAAGGTTGCTATCAATTTTCCGCTAGTGAAAACTTTGACGCGCGTGCGTCGGCTTTACTCCGCTTTTTTCCATTCCGTTTTTTTTTCTTTTTCTACAACACCACGCAAAACGGCGCGCGATAAAAGATGACGTTACTCCAAAAAACTGCAATCGGTACACCGGAAGGTACGCAGATAAATCGTCCCCTAAATAGAATTATTTCCATAAAAGAAGCAATTACTTATACGGCTCTGTATACCATTGTGAAGAGTAATTGAAAAATATGCGGGGGACGCGCAGTCGGGTCACGGAAAACCACCGGAAATTCCCTCTTCAAGATTGGATCTGCGGCCCCGATTTCGGCCGCATGAGATTCCCGATGAAGCCTTTTCGGGGTAAAGCCGAACAAAAGGATGTACCGTCGATTATAATGGATCCTCCGTGGGAGAATCTAATATCTTCGCTCGCGTTTCCATTCGACGTAGAAAAATTAAAAAGCATGACGGGGGCCGCGTATACGCCTGTGACGTGGTATCGCCGTTTCGCATCGCGAGCTCGAATTTATTCATCTCCGCATTTTCTATTATATGGCCGCTAGCGCAGCTGCAGCACCGGGGGCCATTATTTCCGCCTCAGCTGACAGATTCAGATACGCGCGTGCTCAAATGAATGTACACGTCGCGATGTAATTTCTAATTTTTCGCAAGGTACTCGCACACACACATCTCTCTCTTTCTTTGTGTGCCGTAACTAACATTTTTCTCTTTTACTCTCGTCACGGCCGAGCTGCGTGCGCGAAATAATTCGCTGCCCAGTGCCCACCGCGCTCGGCGTTTACGGCTTGCGAAAGATCACACGGCGAACATCGTAATACGCGATAAACGGTCGGGAAGAGTTATCTCTCAGCAGGTAGGAAAAACCTCGCGTTTCCTCGCATTTATGCGCGCCCGGTTCATCCCACTTTTATCGCGGCGAATTCCAAACGTGAAGGATCGCCGTAGATAAAAATTCGGTGGCGATCCTTTTAATCGCCGTTGAAAAAGAGCCGTAATAACGTAATTAAGATCGAATCCTGGCGAGTCGCGCAGGTCACCATTTATCAATGCGCTCGAAGCATCGTCAGGTAATTCTGGCTGTATTGTACGATGCGAACTCCTTATTGGCGATATTGCCTATAGCTGTACGAGCCCACGAGAGGGCGAGTCATCATAACTTGCGGCATATATTGACAGATCTGTCACATGTGTCTCCTATAAATTGCCTTTATTAGGAGTACAAATGAATACTTTCCCGCATTTTATTACCTGCGCGGTTTTACATATATACGAAAAATTAAACGATAAATCGAAATAACACACGACAACAAGCGCCGATCGTGTCGATAGACGCGTAAACACGCAACGTCAATCTCTCTCTCTCTCTCTCTCTCTCTCTCTCTCTCTCTCTCTCTCTCTCTCTCTCTCTCTCTCTCTCTCTCTCGCGTTCCTGTAACGACGTAAAGATAAAGTGCGACGTTCGCGAGCACGTATGGACGATTTTTCAACTTCCACCTGCTTCTTACATCATTCTTCCGATGCCTCTCGAGCACCAAGTGCAACGGGGAATTACGTACAACCCCGGAATTTCTTTTGAGAGAGAGAGAGAGAGAGAGAGAGAGAACGCGACGCTCTTCAACTTTATAATTCATTATGTTGTCCGAAGTATTTCGTGATGCTAAGTTAAGTGGTCCCTTCTCTTAAGACCCGCAATCGATATTCATCAGGGATGCTCTCTCTCAAATATATTAGCGTTGCACCGCAATTTTCGGCGATGTATCCGTGGGATGTATGCAAATGTCAGGTGAAGCGATAAACCGCGGCGCTCGAGGATGAACCCTCAGCAATTATGCAGCGCATAATACAAGCGTATCATCGTTTTCCGAGAAGGCAACATGCGTAATTTTGTTCGCGGAATAATACATGTTACTCCAAATGCACCCGCGCGTTATCGTCGATGCATAAATGAGGAAGCGAATGCGAAATAAGCGCTTTCAAAAGCTGCGCGTATCATTTTATTCTCCGAAACAGAAAACCCGCGGCCGCGTTTTCTAATCGGCTGCCTGCCTGCCCGCGGAAAATTTGCATGTTCCGCGCTGCGTCAGCTCTACGCGTCTCCGTGTCATAAAAAAAATAATAGAAAATTGCACGTCAAATCGCGGCGCGCGCGTCGAGAAACCGGTATCTCGAATATGTCATCCTCGTCTCGAGACCGAGAGAATTAAAATACTAAGTAGCAATGAGAATATATGATCGCCTACGCGCACATTGAGCGATGATTTCAGCGGAGGCAAATGTGCAGCGCGCGCGTTGCGTCGCGTCGCGTCGTCGAGTTTACGCGCGTTCACGACTCGCCGCGCCGTGAAAATCGCAATCGTGACCTCGTTTAACGGCGCGATTTTATGACTTTACGACGAGGTCGCGCTTCGAGGGGCGACAAATGCGAGAGGAGGCACATGTGGAAAGGTGTCGCCTGAATTGATCATCACCGACGAGGACGCGACGAGAGATAAGGGGGGAGGGGGGAAGGAGAAATCCCCGCGAGCGATCGAATTAAAATTGTAATACTCGGCGGAGATCGCGAAGGCCGAGAAACAAATCGGGATCGATCGGCCGGGGGAGGCATGTATAACAAAAATACGCGGCGCATATAAATGTAGTAAACGTCCCCCTCCCACCCCCCTTAAATCGCTCGTTCGTGTTCTCGCGCGCATTCCCCTCGTATCTGCCCGTATCGTTATCGGTTCCTCGTTCGCGTAACGGATATTCGCACGAACCGTGTAAGTATATCGCGATAGTCGATATCAACTTCGCCAACGGTTACGAACGATATTCGCTCCGGGTAAATAGACGGCGGGGGGGGGACAATTTTTGATGCACGAAAGTCAAAGCGCACGAGATACCTCGTGCGACGCGTGGCAACGCCAGCGGGGTGTATCGACAGCCATGTTTACTCTTCGGCTTATGTACCCCCCCCCCCCCGGCAACCTGAGCCTTCTAGGCGGGCGGAGCACACGAGGTTTTGCCTTGTAGAAGGGCTCGTGGTTCGCGTGTCACGTGAGTGCGCCAGTCTTGGAGCACGATTTCGAAATTATTTAACGTGTAAACTCGGCACGAGCGTTCTAAGCGACTCCACGAGCGCGGCACGATTCGCTCGGAAAATCCTTTTCCATATAGGCTCGCTTAGAACCAAGGTTGAGAAATGACAAAGTTGAGAAAGAAAAACGCTGTCTTCTCTCTTCAGTCTCCTTTCTCTCTCTCTCTCTCTTTCTCTTCCACAGAGTACACTGCACTTGCAGGCGAAAACGAAGCGCTCGAGAGTTTTATACCAGTTAATAGCGCGATACAATTGATATGAATTTATTCAGCGATATGAATTCCAAAGAGTTCGGGGATTACATAAGCTTTCAATATTGACACGGCGTGTTTACTGGGTTGCGGTTTGTTTACACGAACCGAAGAGCAGAAAGCTCGACACCGGGATGACGGGCTCTGGTCGAAGCGGAGGGTACCTATTATAAAAGCTTTTACCAAACGATTCGTTCGCGGACGTCGCACTTAAGATAAGTGCGGGCGAATAGAAACGCGAATGAGAGATTGAATCTTTGAATCGTTGAATCCCCAAATCTGGATCTGGATATCAGTTTCTTTTTCCTCAATTCTCTCGGGCCATTACATAATGTAACGGACGAGTGGGACGAGTTTTACGCGCGCGTATAGATCTGATTAAAGTCAACGCTATCTACTCGCTCGCCAGTGACGTTTGACGTTACTTTCTCTCACAACTGACCCCATAAAATTCCTAATTGCGCGACTTGCGTCGTTCAGTCAATCGTTAGACGTCGCGGGGATGGGGCGGGGGACGGGGGACGGGGGGAGGGGGAGGGGGTGAAACCTACGGCGGATCTCATTCCGCGCGATTACCCCGAAATTAACGCGGCAGTTCGCACGCCTCGTCGGGCCGCCTCGAACCACGTTTCCGCCTCGGATCTGCGAGAAATGCGCGCCGGGAGAACGGCGGCGGCGTGTTATCGACAGGTCCACTTTAATTGGGGCGAATGGGGGAGACGAAGGGGGAGGGGGTCGGTGGGCAAAGGAAGAGAGGGATTATCGGGACGAACTCGCCGTGTACTGACCTTCTTAACCTGGAAGTGCTCCGGCTTGAGATTCTCGACGATCTCCTGGTCGGGCTTGACGGGCTGCGGGACCGACGACCGGAACCCGTCGAGCACCCCCTTGATCGTGAACTTCTTCATCGCCAAATGGGGTCGGCCACTCCGGGGAGGGAATCACATGTGCCCGTCGTCCCGCCGTTCGTCCCTCCGTCCCTCCCGTCCGTCTGTCCCGACGAAAATCACGGCCGGGGACTCGAAGATCGGGCTCGTCGTGCTCCTCTCTCTCTCTCTCTCTCTCTCTCTCTCTCTCTCTCTCTCTCTCTCTCTCTCTCTCTCTCTCTCTCTCTCTCTCTCTCTCTCTCTCTCTTTCACTCTCTTTCTCTCTCTCTCTCTACATTTTGACAGTACGTCAAGCGCCGCGCGCCGCACCGCGCCGCGTCGCGTCGCGTCGCGCCGTGCCACGGACGGAACGGGACGGGACGGGACCGCGATCGTATGTCCGTCCGCTCTAGCGATGCGTTTACCAAGCAGTCCGCTCGATCCGGAGTACCGAGTAGAATAGCGTTAACGACGGCGGGGACGACGACGGCCGTCGGCCGATCCTCACGGCGGCGCCCCGACACGCTTTTTACGCCGTATGCGGGAACGCCGTGCGCGGGCCGAGACGTGGCGAGTGTCTTGTTTTCGCGGTTCACGGCAATGCGGTGTTGTTTAATCGCGCCAGGATCAATAACTGGCAACAGGCTCATGTGGACTATGTGGAGTTTCGCACGGCCGCGAGCGCCGCGCCGCGCGGGCGCGATGCGCCCCGCGGGTGGACGCGCAATCGCGAAGCGGGTCGCGCCGTCGCGTCCGCGATTGGCCGAATTGGCGCGGTGACACGTGACGCGGTGCGCCTGCTCGAGACACTCTCCCCATCGTGTAAAAGCGCCTTAATGCGTCGCACATGCAAGCGCGCCCTGAGGGATCGGCACAGGAAGAATATGGAAGAATAAAAGCAAAGTCGTTAGCTCGTTAGGGTCGAGAAAAGGCCGAAAGGACCGATCGCGAAAGCGTGATCGACGGATTACTTCTCGCGGTCAGAAAAATCGAAGTTGTCGGGGAAAAAGAGAGTCCCTCGCGGTCCGTAAGAGCGGGGTTCGAGTATCGTACGTCTCCCAGGTTAGCCTTTAAATTCGCGACGTACCTCTCTCTCTCTCTTCTCCGTTTTCTCTCTCCGTGTGGTTTAACACTTTCCTGATTTTGTCTCTCACGCATACAGCTGTTATGGACATGGTGATCACGAATTTGCAACAGCAACGTCAAGTGACAGAGCAGCTGCGCCGCGAGGCCGCCCTGAAGCGGATCACGGTGAGCAAGGCTGTCGAGGACATCATGAAGTACATCACCGAGCACGAGCAGGAGGACTGCCTGCTGGTGGGCTTCTCGTCGCAGAAGTCCAATCCCTTTCGTGAAAAAAGCACCTGTGTCGTACTTTAAGCCGGCGTGCTTGAAATGAAGAGGCATGGCAAAGGAAAGGCGAACGATATCACTTTTGTATCTTTGCTATTGTTCGTTGTAGGGATAAGTGTACTCGCGATTGTAAGATCTAAGTAATTTTCTATTTAAATTATTTTATAATATATTTATATAAGATTGTTGAAAAAATATGAGAAATTAAATTTTCTGGTTCAACGTTTACTGTTTGAAATGAACATTTTGCATGGAATTTATAAGGTTTTAAAAACGGACAGTTGTACAATTTTGTGTGAGTTGTGCAGAAATCTGCACATGCCTTACTTTTTTGTAGCCTAATTGCTGTAATTGCGGTAGATATGTTTCAATGGAACAATTGTATTTTTATATACATATACAAAGAGATATACTGTTATATGTCCATGTGATGTTAAATCGTCAAAATATTACCATCCCGTTGCCAAGAATAATTTCATCTTCCTATATCTAGACTAATATTATCCTAATTCAAAGTAACAATGATATTTCGACAATAGTTTCAACCAACAGAAGATTAAATACAGCTAAATAAAACCAACATTAGTTCTTAATTTCGATGTAAATTCTCATGGGGTACATTTGTGTATTGATCGCGAATCAGTTTCTTTAAAGCAGTAACCAATAGTATTGGTCAATACTGTTAACTTTACCGTCGGTTAAGCTAACCGTGGTTGGTGAAATTGGCCCTAATGCCTTCATCAAGTGCCTGTATCAAAGTTTAAAATTGACAATGAGCGATGAAATAACATAATGTAGATAATATCAAACATTTTATTTTAAAACGCGAGATTTTAATACACGATTTTACAGATATATTGTAAGCGCATTTTTATTGTGGAATAAAATATAATGGTTAAAAACAAGTGTTTTTATCTTTTATATACTTTAATAAGTAGTATCCATTTTTCTTATAAGTTTCTCTTCATGTAAAGTAACTTCAAAATAAAGTAATTTTTTTTTATATATAATCAAAAATATTTTCATCACGCAACCTTATATTTTATTATATAATTACACGCAATTGTTAAGTAATTATGTTTCCTTGTTTTTTCTAGCCCTTTTTGCTTTTGTCGGACCGTCGGATTTGCTTATATACATGTTCTTAAACTCGGGCACTAAATCAGCTGTTTTCTTATAGGTCTTCAAAACTGAAAAAGAAATTAGTATATACTTGATACAAGTTCATTTCCTTTTCTGTCCAAGTAGTAAAGATTTTTTTTTGCTCTCTGTATCTTTCTCGATCTGTACCGTAATTGATATTACTCACATGATTGCTCGATGATATCGATCGGCGGAGAACCAGGTTCTTTGTCCAAAGCGTACTTCTCCACCATTTGTATTTGACACTCCAATTTATAGGATTTGAACATATACGGATGGTAGTTAACGTCGAGTCGATCGATTGCTTTTTTCCACAGCGCAACTTGCTTATCGGTTACACAATTCTGGGCGTCGTAATGCAGCAATGCTTCGCTCTTGTCTCCTATGTCCCCTAATATAAAATTAAGCTCGTCGAGTAAGGAATATCTTGAATATCTCTTTACTGATCGCGTTATTATGTGAATATAATTAGACATACCTTGGAATGCGATTCTCGATAGATAAAAACCGCCCAGTTCAGCATTTGGAATCATGTAGCAGAGATTAGTTTGAGTATTCATCCGCAACGTGAACGCGCACACTATCATTCTTCCTTGAGTGGCACATTTATTTAATAAAGCGCCAAAGAACAATAGATTGTCTGCGAGAAAAAACAAAGACCACATTTGACATTACTTTTATAGTAATTAAACGCTGCGATATCATGAATCGAGCGTTATTTCACGCATTAAATTTTTTGTATCACGTATTTTATATTTTGTTACCTTTACGAGTGCTACCGTAATCTGCTCTGACGAAGTACTTCCGTTTAATGTGATATCTGAAAAGATCGTCGGGTATAGGCCTTACACCGATTATCTTGATGGCTGGTGGATGTATATGTTTTATCCGGTGCAGCTCCTTTTGCGTGAAACGCAGCTTCATACCACCAATCGACTCCTTAGTTTCCAAGTTAACTTCGTCTGGTATCACAAAAGGTAAATCAGGTTCCTCACTGTCACTGTCACTGTCCTACAATCAGGCAAATCAAGCGTAAGAAATAAAAAAATCCAAGACTTTTCCTTATACGTGTCATTTTATGCAAGATCTCCGATTACGTTATGCGAGAGATATACACCTTTTTGTAAGCCTCTTCACCCTTGAAATACGTCGATCTCGATAAAACTTGATTAGTCGCTTTGCTCAGCGATTTCGTTTGCAAACATCTACGTTTTCTGTAAAGTGATATTTACGTTTTTACTTGTACAATATTTAACAATGTTGTAGAAATAAACATTACTCTCACCAACGTAAAGACCTACCTGCCCAAAGTACGCACGACCAAATCAATCTCCAGGCCATCACACACCTGAAAGCTTAATCGCGCAATATTTTTGGACGGCGCTTTAATCTGCTGCACCAGATCCACCAGTGATGTCATTCTGTAAACATCTATGTCCGTCTTCCTTGACAGCATCTCTAAATCTTTATAGAACTGATCGTGCACCCAACTGTTTCCCAAACCAATCACGTACAATTTAATGTCCAAGTCCTTCAAGGATGCTGCCTTCGATCTGATGCGATGTTTTTCGTCGTCCGCGAGTTTAGGGGTGTGACAAGTAATCAGAACTATCCTGCGTTTGGTAAGGACTGTCTTTATCTTTAAGAAGATATCCATGGCGTATGTCAACGCGTCGTGAAGCGGGTAAGCATCCTCGGATTTCATGCTCTGGTAACCCTTCATGCCGCTTTTAACTGAAAATCATTCAGTCAGATAAATCATTAGATAAAAGCTCATATTCTTGAAGCACGTTATGTTTACTATTGATTGAACTTGATAGCAACATTAATCGTAACATCAAAGATAAAACTCAATAACAATAAATAAACGAACAAAGGCAAATAAGAGCTAATTCGCAACGATGGTCGGGCGACAGTAATAAAACAAAAATTACAATTATAAATAAATTAACACATTGACGATACGAGATCCATACTTTCACTAAATATCTTGGAGAGCGAACATGACTTTTGTATTACATCTTGACCACTGCATCGAAGTACCTAACCATCGTTATGTATGTACTGAGGAGGGTCCAAACCAAGGACCGAAACGTTTAGTTATTATATTTATTTATAATTGTAATTTTTGTTTTATTACTATTGCCCGACCATCGTTGCGAATTAGCTCTCATTTGCCTTTGTTCGTTTATTTATTAATCATAACATTAATAATTATACTTGCTCAGTTTTCTGACCAGTTGTAAATCGTCCAGAGTAACAACTCTGAGTTCGTGTAAACTCTGAATGTTCTTCCATGTTGAGTTCGTGTCGCTTCCTTCTGTACCAAATAATACCACACCCATCCAATCCTGCATACTCCATGCTAGCTTCTGCCGAAGAATTTGCTTGTACAACTGCAAGGATAATTAATGACAATTAATTGTACATATACAGCATACACGTTAACCAAACTGATAACCAAAGTTATAACTAACCTTGAAAAACTTTTGGATATGACTGAGCTTGGTCTCTGGTTCTACCTCGAACATCTTCTGTGTAGCATCGACGAGAAACAATGTGGCTTCTCTTACTCCATACCATTGGCTCGCTTGCAAATCGTCTTCCCCATCCGTATTGTAATCTTGTACGAGTGCCATTTCTGTTATCAGCATAATTTGTTACTATTAATTATTTCGCAGTTATCATTTAAACAATGTCTCAGAGAACATTATATGAATATTTTGAAGTTGCCTAAGAGATCATGAAATCTTAAAATTCCGAAAATGTCTTACGACACAATAAATCTAACCATATTTTAAGTAACTGCTGTAATTAATAATAAATACGTAGTACAGCTTGTTGATATGTATTCGTAACACACTACCGGCATTTTATGTTCGCGAATTTATCAGAAAATATGATTAAATACTCACCTCTGAAGGGATTGAAACGTCGATGTCACAAAAACTAGAATTCTGCGAATCTCTGACGAAACTACACGAATCTACGACGTTTTTATCTTTATATTTGTCGATGGAACGATTATCTCGTTCTTCCGTATTGACTTCATACGCAAAAATCGTTGCGGGTTGCGGATGACAATATGACAAATGACAACCGAAAAATAGATTGGAAACACACACCCACAAAAACCTCTATGCCCGATCTACAATAGCTGTAGTAAGCTGTAGTAAGACTCAAGATGTAAGAAATTGACCAATCACAGTCGATTATTCTCCTCACATTCGCCTGTAATTGGTCAATTTCTTACAGCTTGAGGCTTACTACAGTTACTACAGCCAGAGAGAAACCTGAGAGAGGCCATCCCGGCATTTTTCGTCAATTTTTCTGTGTCAACTGGTCACATTTTCCGACGCGCACCCTGATAAAGTGCGTATCAACTACGTCGTTTCGCTCGGTAACCGCACATGGTTTGCGTCCGTGCTAATGGTTCGTGTCCGAACTAGCCAGTTAGTGGGGATATGCTGCGGCCTCGCTCGGCCACGCTCGGCCGCGCTCGGCCGCGCTCGGCCGGCCCGGCGCCTCGGCAAGCTTCGAGCGAGGAGAGAAGGACAGAATTTACGATTTACTGTCTCCGTCTATGACTGCTAGCTGCCTTGGCACGCGCCGCTATGCGACGTTGCCACGATGCCAAGTAATTCGGATATCGCGTACGGAGACTCGCCGAGTGCCAAATCCGGAGTTGTTAAATATATATATATATATATACTTTATTACCATAGAAATTAAAATTTGTTAACGTAATACTATTTTTTGTTAAGTAAGGAAGGAAAGGATTTTTAGGAGTCAGAGGAACAGCTACGCATAAATAAAATATATCACCTATATGTATATTAATATTGTTATTTTATTTCAAAGTAAATTAAAAAGAAGTACGATATAAAAGTATGATATAAAAGTTATTATTTCTCATAGTATAAATTTGGATTCCGGTGATTTTTTTATCTTC
>NW_027509496.1:129584-174584 GCF_048541705.1 Temnothorax americanus
TTCTCTCCCTCTTACCTCTCTCCATCGCTGCGCTCTTATCCATCTCCCTGCATCGCGTTATATACCGACCCGCACCAACGAGCTTTTTGCGTTTTTTCATCAGCTTGTAAACAAAGTAAAATTTTAAGTAAAATGACATTTTCGTGTGTAATATTATATTGTGGTTATATATATTAATACAACATGAGCAAAATTCATTTTAACTTAAAACTAATCTATAATATATATATATAGATTATAATATCATATATTAATATTCACTATACCCGCCCCAGTCAAACCCCAACGCCCGCCTGTCAGTGTCCCCCTCGAAATCGGATTTCACGCGGGTATTACGGCGATTCGGCCGCGAGGCCAATCACGCCCTCACGCCGCCACCTGACATACGCTTGTCCTATAACACCGTACCATCCGAGGGTCACGAATCCCTCTTGGCACGCGCTCCGCCTAACCAAGATAGAAACCCTTAGAGAGGCCATCCCGGCATTTTTTTTTCGTTTCGTCGTTGCCAATTTTTTTCTGTGTCACATTTTCCGAACGCGCAACCTGATAAAGTGCGTATCACTACAACTACGTTCGTTTCCGCTCGGTAACCGCACATGGTTTGCGTCGCCGTGCTAATGTTCTGTCCGAACTACCAGTTGTGGGGATATGCTGCGGCCTCGCTGGCCCACGCTGGCCGCGCTCGGTCCGCGCATCAGTGGCCGGACTCCCTGCTCCCCTGGCAAAGCTTTCGAGCGAGGATAGATGGACCATAGACCATCCGATTTTAACGATTTACTGTCTCCGTCTATATGCTTACTGCCCTTGGCAACGCGGCCGGCTTATGCGAACGTTTCCCAGATGCCACGCATTCGATAAACGCGTACGGTGTCCTCGCCTAGTGGGCCGAAATCTCGATTTGTTAATATATATATTATAATTAATATGTATATTAACAGACAAAATTCCAACTTTTTTCCCTCACTCTTTTTGTCAGTCCGGCGGAACCGTATTTTTACGGAGTCAGAGGACCAAGCTACGCCAAATAACATACAATATACACCTATAGTGTATATTAATCTTGTTAGTTTGGTTCAAAGAAATTACATCAGTACCTTCCACGTTATGATATCCCGTTCTCTAATTAATTTCTCATCGTCTGCATTTGGGAATGCCGGAGCATTATGTTGAAATATATGATAAATGTACAATGATGTTGAAAACAATCTCCAGTCCCCTACAACTTCCTTACTTTCCACTAACATATCCGTATATAAGGAAAAATTTTCTACGCGATTAGATGACATATACATTTCAACATTCATTTCCGATAGAAGCAGCAGCATGTAATCTTGAAAATCTTCTTTAATTAAGAATTGTTAAATGCATGATACACACTAATTGTAAGAACCATTTTACTTTCGAACGTGTAAAAAAGTATAGTCTTTATTCAGGATTTTCTCCAGGAAAGACTCCGCAACGTATCGACTTTGCAACTTGACACGTTTATTACATTAATTACGGAAGTGCAAAGGTTAAATTAAAAAGTATACATTTTATGTGTAAACTGTAACACATTATACATATTATATTAATCCGTATCGATCTTCAATGCGATATATAAATCCCTATTTCACTGATTTCACATGGTATATATATGTTATTGATAAATATTAAGTATATTTATTTGCCTCTGATATTTTGCCATCACGTTAAAAGTAAATGTGAAGAGAGAGCAGAGATAAAAAGAGATTACAATAACAGTTTTCTGTTGACGCAACACAGTACTGTTGCAAACATTCTTACAGCCATGGCAGCCGTATCAATGGCTTCGAAGCAATTGCATCTCAGCGTACACGAAACGCTCTCGCTACAGTAGGCGGAGCCTTTTTTAACGGAGCCTATCCGTTCCCTACGCGACGATCCACTGACCGCTCCAGTGGACCGAAGAATGAAGTTATATGCTACGCCATTTGTGCTTAACTATATTTATATACACATACGTAGACAACCCATACCATAAAATAAGAATGTAATACCACGATCTAGTTCTAGCACTAACAATAAGTGTACTATGTGTTAAACGTTATTATATGTATATAAAATTAAGTACAAGATAATTAATCGAAAAATCGTGCACCAACTTTTGTACAGCAGTAAACTTTTGCGCAAAGGAGTTAACGCAATAAGAAAAGTGGAATTTATTTAACAATATAACTATTAAGAAAAAACTTTGAAAAGAAAAAAGTAATGATACTTACCGTCTTGCCAAACGTGAAAAAAAAGGCTTCTCAACTTATGTCATTTATGTATATATTTAAACTATGGAAAAGTTAATGTATTTTAAACTTGTGTGGATAACGAGAAAATATTATAGGAGTACTATGGATAGAATAGGTTTTAAATTAATATACCACAATACCTGGCTTGGCCAATAAGTGTGCATACGTTATTGTTATATTGTCGTATATATTTGACAAGAAATGGCAAAAATAAATAATCTTAAATATATATCTGTTATTCCCAAATCCAGGTAGTAGTTTCATTTGAAATAACTTGTAAAATATCTTTTAATATAAATAATGTTACAGAAAAATGTTTTTTATTTTGCATTACATTTCACAATTTTTTAAATGTTATCTGATGTTAAACATAATATTACATTAAATTATCGTACGTTTCAGATTCTATTCTATGACTTATGGTATGTACTCTGTTGTTTATACTATGAGCAATTTTGATGAGAACAAGTTACGACAGTCTTTGTACTTAGGCCTTTACTATATGTAACGTTAAACGTATATTGAAATAAAAGTGTAAGGAGGAAAATGTAATTCTGGTTGACACTTATGAGCATGACGCAAAGATCGCAATCACAGTCGAAATAATTGCATAAATCAAGGACTAGCATATCTTATCACGAGGAAATTTACAAGTAAATTTCCTGTTAAATTATACAATTCATTTTTTAACAAGAAAAGAATACAATTTATAAAATTGTATTCATGGCATTTCTTTTTGTAGTGATTTATAACAATCACTGTAATATAATTTGGAATGTCATATGTTATATGTTGCACGGTATTCGTGTTGCACTTTGCCCTGTGTAATTATATTGAATACCGTGTGTCAACGTGTAATATAACAAAAATTAATGTATTTCCTTAAAATATTTGTATCATTATTCGTATCTTTTAGAATGTCATTGGTAATAAGAAAATAGATATAATTTCTCAATTTCACAGCATGATCGCATTACAACTTTTTGTTCTAGTCCGTGATAGATTTGCTAGTCTATGAGATTTATGCAATTACTTCAACTGTGATTGCGATCTTCCATGACACTGAGAAATTCATATTACTTTGTCTTATTACTGAAAAGTAATATTTGCGGTAACGTAGCATGATGTGCAAAATTCATACTCAACGTACTCATTGTAGATGCAACATATCATGTTACCATGCCGTTATATTACTGAACATAATGACATTAACAAGATACTAATAATAACAAAATATTCAAGAAAATATTTATGTATTTTAATTTGCATATATAATATTAATCTTATACGTTCTACGTTACTTTTTTCTTTTACTTTAACTTTCTCGACTTCGTATATCTTTTAATTTAGTACTTTATATATTTACTTTTTATTACTTTTACTTTTCATTACTTAGTTATACTTTTATACTTTTTATTTGTTCGACAAGTTTTTAATTTTCTATTAGCTGTATTTATTGCTTTTGCAGCACCATTATTATACCGTGTACGGGAATATATTTTAACTGTCATTAAGAATTTTAATGCTTGCATGCGATGATTGTAACACTTTTCATTAGTGTCAAACCATCCAGCATGCATTTTATTGGTTGCATACATACCCTCGTTTACAATTTTCTGAAGAACTTGTGTAGATGACCATGACCAGTGACGTTGCCATGTACTATTAAAAGCCATTAATTGCGTTTTGATGATCTCGTTAAAAGGCTTGTTGGTCGAACTAATTTCGTGACTGTTGGAGCATCTTCGTCTGCGTTCGGATATTCACGATATTCAATATATTTTTCATTAGCCGTCGCATCATCCATTGGTGTTTTCGACATTGTTGTACGACAGTCATCACAATTATTTTTTTGAATACATCGTCGTGCCACATACCCTGCAAAAAATGTAATAGCATTTTCATCATAATTACCAAGTGTATTTTCATTTTCGGTGTCCATATCACCCATTTCTTCCAGAATGTCTCTGATAAATAATTCTGGATAATCAGCATCAGCATCATCGTCATCAAGAAAAGGAACGTTTGCATTCATATTATTTTCAACCCTTTTAGTTGTCTGATTCGGTTGATTAATAAGGGTCTCAGTCTCCGGACATTGCACGTTGCCTTTGTCACTCGTCTGAATATAACCTGTGGAAAGAATATGTCTGAATGACAGTCGGACCATTCTTGCGGTTGGATTAGGATTGAATCCTCCGCGTTGCCGAAGTTTTGAAAAAAAATGTTCTACCGAATCTTGGTTACATAAACCTGTTGCAAGTTCAAATCCTTCATATTTACTTGCAAATTCCTGATACAGATTAAGAATAGCTTGTACTGTAATTACGAAACCTTTGAAGCAAGGAACTTTAGTTATTTTATTGGGATTTTTGGACCATTCTGAAGACCACTGCACAAAGTCAGTCAATAACATTATAATATCGGGATTTTTCTGTGACAATGGCCGTTTCCCACCAAATGTAACATTAAGGCTGTAAGAGTTGCAAGCATCAATTATACTATTCATCTTCTCTGCAAATTCAGCTGACGCTTTCCACGTATTTGAACTCAATTCTTTTCCATCGCCGGCTGTTTTTATTGCAGCTGCAAATCTATTACTAAATAACTGAAAGGCTCTTTTAACATTCATTGTCTCAAAATTGTTCGGACGAATGTGTGCCTGTGTTATATGGGATAATAAATTTGAGCCTCCTTTTGTAGCATTATCGATACTCCAAGTCTTTACGAAATCGGAATATGATGCAATTATTTCTCCTTTGCAATATAATTTATCATGCGTTCTAAAATAACTCGCTAATCTTTTAACTAAGTGCGGGAAATCGTATGAAGCATGATATTTTTTATTATTGTAAAAAAAAAATGGTTTGTGTACCTCAACGCCGAGTTCACTATAAGCGGCTTGGTTACTGGTACCTTGATCGCACGTAACGAGTTGCACATCAGCACCCGTTTCATTCAACTTGTCTAAACATATTTTTAGTATCTCAACTATTTCAGTTGATTTCATGCACTTACCTGGAAGAAAATACGCAAGAGGTTGTCGCCATGGATGACGTGCATTTAAGCTATCTAGGCAAAATAGAAAGACGCATTTAGCTCTTTACTTCTGTTCTACCTAGAGGTCCCAAATCTCTTAGACCTTCTACTTGGTCCAATTTCGAAGAATATTCTTCCCAGCTCTTTATACTCATTTCATCCCATTTTAAAGCACACGCTCTTTCTTCCTCTGGTAATTTCGAAATTTTTTCTTTTAATTTGTGAAATATAATATCACAAAATCCTGGTTTTACATCATATTCTTCTATCCATCTTCTAATTGTTCGCTGTCCAGGAAAATTACAACCAGCTTTCTTTAAGCGACAAAATGCTGCGGCTGAATAATAGCCCAGCAAACGCAAAAGGATTAAAAGATATTAAAATTTTTTAATACCTTTGAATCCCTTTTTTGGCGGAATTAGATGAAATTAGATGGGATTCGAAATGAGATGGTCCAATCCCATGGAATCCAAAAAAGAAATTTTAAATTCCACCCACTCCTATGGAATCCGTAAAGGTTATGGAATTGCATGGCATTAGATGGTTTAGGAAACGTCTCGCGCCTCCGTTGGGCGATCAAGCGCCGTTGTTCATCGGTAAGCTTTTGTGTATGCCTAAGGGCATTACACGCACTACTGCCGACGGGCAATTAGCCCGAAAATGAGATTTGTAAGATCTGTCAGGCACCGTAGGGGGTCCCTTTACATAGCGGTCGAGACGAAACTTTGAACTCGAGAAGATGCCCCGGCGATGCGACGCCTAGCGGCGTCGACGCGAATTGCCGGTAATGCAGATACCGCGCGGGCGTGTACTATTATTGGCGCGTACCGCCACAGAGTTCAACACGGACACTTTTTAATCCCTATCCTGGCATTCAATGGTATTCATTTTATTGTCAGAATAGACGAAATTTAATGGAATTCAATACGGAAATTTGTAATTCCTAGTTTGGCGTTCAATGGTATTCATTTCGTTAACGGAATCAATGGTATTCAATGGAGTTCATCAAGAAACTTTCCAATCCCTAACCTGGCATTTAGTGGTATTCATTTCGTTAACGGAATCAATGGTATTCAATGGAATTCATCACGAAACTTTCCAATCCCTAACCTGGCATTCAGTGGTATAATATTTTTGTGTTGGAATTGGATGGGATTCAAAAAAGACAAATTCTTTCCAAAATAAGGAATTCCATGATATTGAAACTATTTCAATCCCTTTTTTGGACAGAATGGAATTCGGAAAGTCCTTAATTGAATTCCTGGCAGTCCTGTTTTAATTCTTTTCAATCTTTTTTCGTTTGCTGGGAGTACAGCTGTTTGGACAGCATTTTTTCTTCCTCTGTATATTTTGTACGTGGCTTATGCAGTTGCAAATGAATCATGCTTTTTGCAACAGGATGCAGTTCTTGTTCATTTATTAATTTTTTTAATGTTTCTTTACTCTTCTTTAATGTTTGTTTAGTCGACTTCTTTAATGTTTCTTTGCTCTTCTTTAATGTTTGTTTAGTCTTCTTTAATGTTTCTTTAGTCTCCTTTTTACTTTTCGACATACGTTGCATGAGAAATTTTTGGCGCCTTAATTGTTTTTGCAAATGTCGATTTTCCATCTTTAGATCTTTGATTATTTGTGCATCTTTATTATTTGTTTGCGTGCAATTATCTTGGCGTTGATCATTTGTGGGTGACATAGGTGGCTCGAGATGCACCCATTCCATTATATTTTCCTCTTCCGCAGTTACATCAAAATTTAAATTAGCACGGGTATAAATATAATTAAAGGTCAAGCTCGTGTGTGTCAAATAATAAATAGGTTGCCGGCCAATAACGAGCAATGTTAGACGTTAAAATTTCAAAATTTATTAATGTAACATTACAAATGGTACGTTTCGGCAACACTGTGCCTTCCTCAGCCAATTTTAACAATTAATTGAAATGCCACGAATCATGTGTCAAGAGTAACAAATTTCCACATCGAAATTAACATACAGATAACATTGAAATCTAAATTATTACATACTGATGAAGTCCTTAAAGTATTGATAAGGTGTATACTTGCTGAACAAAAATTCGGAATCGTTGTGTATCAATCTTAATTAAACGTCGAATGATAAAATCCATGATTAATTCCTCAGTCGGCAGTGAGAACGAATCGAGTCAATCTGTGATTTTTTGTCCGTCACAATCAAGAGTCAATAATTACGATGAAAGTGTAAACTGTAATCAAGAGTCAATGGTTGAATTAATATTTTTGTAAATTATAAATTAAAACTTGTCAACGTGGGTAAATCTAAGGCTATTATTGCACTTATACGTACTGAGACCATAGCAAATTCGAGTTAGTAAAGTTTTCAGAAGGAACTGTATCGTGTCGAATCTTGTGTGTGACTGAGCATTTTCGTTCCGTGTCGGAATCGGTTGACAACAATGATGTAAATAGACCAATGTTTAACTCCCTATGAGTTGTTACTAAGTTCGTTTAGGATGTTAAAATAAGAACCATCCAGCAATTCAGTGTCTTTATTGGAATTAATACCATTTTTTTGTTCTTTGATGTGTATCATCTCTGATATTAGTCTCTTGTAGTAATTCGTTTCGAAATCTAAAATCTCCGGGTTGTTCCAATTAAAACTATGATTCAAATTAAGTATATGTTCTGTAATGACTGAATGTCTGGATGGGTCTAATTTATAATTGTTTTTGTGTTCGTTGATTCTTGTTTTCAGTTGTCGCTTTGTTTGCCCCACGTAAGAGGCGTCGCAATCATTACATTTGATTTTATAAATTACATTGTTGTTCGAGCATAATGCATTGGTATCTTTATGTGTTTTGATAAACTTGTCCAATTTGTTGAGGACTCTATACCCTATTATATGTTCTTTTTTATCGAAAAGGTGTGCTGTTTTTTCAGAGATGTTGTTAATGAACGGAATAACAATAATTTTCCTTCTATTTTCTTCCGAGTCATTATCAACATCAACATTAGTGTCAACTCTATTCGCATTTTTGTTCTGCTTAAGTTTACCATCGAATAATGTCCTTAATCTTATGTTAATTCTCATAAAGATCAAATCTATAGGATAACCGTTGTTCATTAGTATGTTAATACACAATTTTATGTTCTTTGCTTGGAATATAGGGTGGGACAATAGTATGGACCTGTCCACTAAACTGTATATCGTGCCAATTTTATGACACTCTGGATGGTTCGAATAGTAGGATAGATATCTACCAGAGAATGTATCCTTGTGATACCAATCTATGTGGATAGTGTCATTAATAATATGTAATTTTAGATCTAAAAAACTCAACGTACGGTCATTTTCATATTCGATTGTAAACTTCAGCCTATCATGGTAATTATTAAATTTATCTAGGATGTATTGAGCCTTGTCACGTGGAATCGACATAATTATGTCATCAACATAACGAAAATAGAACGGCAAATTGAAACCAATCGATTCTAAAATTGTTTCCTCTAAATCTTGCATAACCATGTCAGCTATAATTGGGGATAATGGAGATCCCATGGGAGTACCAAAAGTTTGTTTGTATATAGCGTTGTTAAAGTTAAAGTATGTGGATGACAAAATTAATTCAATGGCAATTAAAAATTCTTTTTTCGGTATGTTAGTACCTTCTCTAATATGTGACCATCTTTTTTTGATACTCTCCAATGCTAGATTCAGAGGAATATTTGTAAATAACGAGGTCGCATCTAAAGATATAAGAATATTAGAATTTGAAACTTTCATACCAGAGAGCGTACTGTATAGGTCAAAGCTATTATTCACATAACTTCTTGTTTTTGGTATGTTATCAGAAATAATTTTTTGTAAAAAACTCGCAAGAGGATATAAAGCTGTGTCAATTGAAGAAACAATTATTCTAAACGGATGATTAGGTTTGTGTATTTTAGGGAGGGCATAGCAGGCTTTAGGCAGTGGTGCGTCGCTGGAATGCATTCTAAAATATTCTTTTTTTGAAATATACTCTTTCTTGAACCATAATTTGAGTAAATTGTTACAGTCATTCTCAATTTGTTTTGCAGGATTTTTCTTCAAAATTGTGTAAGTATTTTTATCCTGTAACATGTTCTCCGTTTTTTGAATGTAGTATTCCTTGTTCATGGCGACTGTGATGTTGCCCTTGTCTGCACGGGTGAAAATAATATCCGGGTTGTTTTTACAAAATCTTTGAGTTATTTTATACATGGTTAAAAGTTTTGTGTTAACATTGTTTGTGGTGGGTTTGGAGTATAAATAGTTATGTAATTGTGGGATTACAGCATTTCTAACCCTTGGTAGATTATTAATGTTGTTACGTTTCGTGTTACCTTCTATGTCTTTTATGAACTCGTGTATAGTTTTCTTTTATTCAAGCTGTTCGGGAGGCAGAAATTGTTTCCAAACTGTAACAATTTTGTGACATCCTGAGGGATGTCCATGTTAGAAAGATTGACAAACCATTTGTCATTGGTTTGTTCCAAGGGATCAAATGATCTGTTGCTAAATTCTGATGGTTCAATAAAGGTTTCTATTGTATTGTTGTCTGGGTTACCGATCGGTTTGTTACGGACATATTTTACATTGTTAAAATTGTTATTGTTAATAATTGAAAAAAATCTAATTGCTTTCGATGAGTTGATTCGAATTAAGTTTTTATTATGAATGAGCCAATTAAGCTTTTTATTGTTGGAGTGTTTTAATCTACATTGTAGGTTTTCGAAAGGTCTATAATAGTGGACAATCATGTCATTCCAGATGTATGTAGGTAACGTATTGGACACACACGAGCTTGACCTTTAATTATATTTATACCCAGGCCTACAATGGGGGACTTTAGAAGTCATCGTTTACATTATTATTTTGGAAGACACTCTTCCACACTAGTGAAACAATGGATCGACACGAATTATAGAGTTATAAAATCCACATCCAAACTACAATTTCTTAAACTATGTAAACTTAATAATCTAATACCGTCACATTTAAATAATAATTTTAAGAACAAAATTAGTCTTTTCCACTCAAGATCTAAGAAAAAATTGGACAGCTTACTGGATAAGTTCAAAGGCAATACTCTGAATATCGAGATATTTGATTTACACAGAATAATTGATCACTTGCATAAGAAAGTCGCTTTCCTTAAATAAAAGAAAAGATTTTTGCACTAAATATTACTGTACGATAATCATTAACCTTTAATATTAATACATTAGTTAATCTTTATATAATATAATATGATTTAAATAAAACTGATCGATATCAACACGTTTAACGTTTTCAGTCGGTTTATATAAACGTTTAATCGTAGTTTCTCGGCCGTTTTGACGCGAAACATAAGAAGCGCGATAATAGGCGAATCGTTCATTGACTGCGAGAACAGTCAGAAGCGTGACGGCCGCCGCGACGAGCTTTAGGTTATAGTTTGTGAATATTTTTTGATATTTCGCTATTCGTGCACGGTTCTGTGCAACTTGGTACAGAGGAGAATCTTATCTCTTAACGAGATTAGTGTACTTCGCAACACTAATCACCTTGACAGCGTGCCGCTGTCTCATCCGACGCGATTAACTCTAAACACCATTGCGGGTCGTGAGCTTATCGTGTCGGTTTGGAAGATCTGTGTACTTCTCTCGTAACACATAAACAGCGTGTCCGCCTGTCTCATCCGACGTGAGATAACTTAAACAGCATTGCGTGTTCGTGCGCGTGTGTTTTTATCGTGTCGGTTTGCCATTCTTTTCTTTTTTTTTTTTATTTTTCTTTTTTTGTTTAAAAAGTGTTCTTACATTTATTTTTAGATTAGTGTTTTAAATACATTTTAGTATATTATATGTATTTCATAATTTTATATTAACAATAATAATACAATGTCGAGTGTGTGCCGTGTACTCGTACTTTTGATAGGTGTATGTACAAAGACTGTACGAATACGAGACCTTCTAAGCGCCTATTAGTTTCCAATGCCAAAGGATGCGAGATACGAAATATGGATCCGTATACAGGTAGGTTGTTGGAGAAGAAAAATATTATTGTTTAATATATTGTTATGCTGACAAAGGAAGATCTGCGTATGTATATATCGCGACAATTATAAATATAAATATGTCGATATTAAGACCTCGGGTTTTTTGCGATAAACATACTATATTACGTTAAAAAGGGAATGATCTAACCTTATTAAACACGGATTTTGTCTAATTTATAACATGTATTACTAAGCTTCCACTAATGAACAATAACAAATATTTATTTATTGTAATCGTCACAACGTTTCGACTGTTGGTTTTGGTCAATTATAATTGTCACGATGTTTTTGATTATTAGTTTTAGCCCTTTTCCAATCTATTTAACTTTTAATGTTAACAAACAAACCTTTCTTTTAAATCACAATAAAGAAAAGGGCGATGTTTATTTTTTCAGTTACATATAATAATTACTGTCTCATTAAACAAGGTTCGAGAAAGTGATTGAAGACTTTTCGACTTTACTTTTTATTATAAATGTTAATATTGGGCGCGATTTACCAAATTGCATTGCAATGTCACTTTTTTTAAATAAACATGTAATCGTAATTTTAATATGTAGTTTCTTGTTGCAGGAAATACTAAATTGGAGGAATTTTCTTCCGCTAACCCTTCGATCGGCATCATTGTGCGAGGATCATTTTACTGCTACGTGCTTTACAACCGCCACAAAAGAACGATTGATACGGAATGGCTATACCAATTCCATACAAAAACACAGGCTCTTCCGCAAATAATGAAAATGTTGAAATTGAACAGAGAGTGCAGACGAATTATACAGCAGCATTTTCACTCGATAATGAAAACATGACATTAGAAGAACAATTGCCTGAACAGTCTGCATTGCGTACGTATAAACGTGCTAATTTAAATTTTGATGTAACTGCGGAAGAGGAAAATATAATGGAATGGGTGCATCTCGAGCCACCTATGTCACCCACAAATGATCAACGCCAAGATAATTGCACGCAAACAAATAATAAAGATGCACAAATAATCAAAGATCTAAAGATGGAAAATCGACATTTGCAAAAACAATTAAGGCGCCAAAAATTTCTCATGCAACGTACGTATGTCGAAAAAGTAAAAAGAGACTAAAGAAACAATTAAAGAAGACTAAACAAACATTAAAGAAGAGCAAAGAAACATTAAGAAGTCAACTAAACAAAACATTAAAGAAGAGTAAAGAAACATTTAAAAAAATTAATAAATGAACAAGAACTGCAATCCTGTTGCAAAAATGCATGATTCATTTGCAACTGCATAAGCCACGTACAAATATACAGAGGAATAAAAAATGCTGTCAAACAGCTGTACTATTATTCAGCCGCAGCATTTTGTCGCTTAAAGAAGCTGGGTTGTAATTTTCTGGACAGCGAACAATAGAAGATGGATAGAAGAATATGATGTAAACCAGGAGTTTTGTGATATATATTTCACAAATTAAAGAAAAAAATTTCGAAATTACCAGAGGAAGAAAGAGCGTGTGCTTTTAAAATGGGATGAAATTAGGTATAAAGAGCTGGGAAGAATATTCTTCGAAATTGGACCAAGTAGAAGGTCTAAGAAGAAACAGAAGAAAGAGCTAAATGCGTCTTTCTATTTGCCTAGATAGCTTAATGCACGTCATCCATGGCGACAACCTCTGCGTATTTCTTCCAGGTAAGTGGCTGAATGAAATCAACTGAAATAGTTGAGATACTAAAATATGTTTAGACAAGTTGAATGAAACGGGTGCTGATGTGCAACTCGTTTACGTGCGATCAAGGTACCAGTAACCAAGCCGCTTATAGTGAACTCGGCGCGTTGAGGTACACAAACCCATTTTTTTTTTACAATAATAAAAAATATCATGCTTCATACGATTTCCCGCACTTAGTTAAAAGATTAGCGAGTTATTTTAGAACGCATGATAAATTATATTGCAAAGGAGAAATAATTGCATCATATTCCGATTTCGTAAAGACTTGGAGTATCGATAATGCTACAAAAGGAGGCTCAAATTTATTATCCATATAACACACAGGCACACATTCGTCCGAACAATTTTGAGGCAATGAATGTTAAAGAGCCTTTCAGTTATTAGTAATAGATTTGCAGCTGCAATAAAAACCAGCCGGCGATGGAAAAGAATTGAGTTCAAATACGTGGAAGCGTCAGCTGAATTTGCAGAGAAGATGAATAGTATAATTGATGCTTGCAACTCTTACAGCCTTAATGTTACATTTGGTGGGAAACGGCCATTGTCACAGAAAAATCCCGATATTATAATGTTATTGACTGACTTTGTGCAGTGGTCTTCAGAATGGTCCAAAAAATCCCAATAAAATAACTAAAGTTCCTTGCTTCAAAAGGTTTCGTAATTACAGTACAAGCTATTCTTAATCTGTATCAGGAATTTGCAAGTAAATATGAAGGATTTGAACTTGCAACAGGTTTATGTAACCAAGATTCGGTAGAACATTTTTTTTCAAAACTTCGGCAACGCGGAGGATTCAATCCTAATCCAACCGCAAGAATGGTCCGACTGTCATTCAGACATATTCTTTCCACAGGTTATATTCAGACCAGACGAGTGACAAAGGCAACGTGCAATGTCCGGAGACTGAGACCCTTATTAATCAACCGAATCAGACAACTAAAAGGGTTGAAAATAATATGAATGCAAACGTTCCTTTTCTTGATGACGATGATGCTGATGCTGATTATCCAGAATTATTTATCAGAGACATTCTGGAAGAAATGGGTGATATGGACACCGAAAATGAAAATACACTTGGTAATTATGATGAAAATGCTATTACATTTTTGCAGGGTATGTGGCACGACGATGTATTCAAAAAAATAATTGTGATGACTGTCGTACAACAATGTCGAAAACACCAATGGATGATGCGACGGCTAATGAAAAATATATTGAATATCGTGAATATCCGAACGCAGACGAAGATGCTCCAACAGTCACGAAATTAGTTCGACCAACAAGCCTTTTTAACGAGATCATCAAAACGCAATTAATGGCTTTTAATAGTACATGGCAACGTCACTGGTCCTGGTCATCTACACAAGTTCTTCAGAAAATTGTAAACGAGGGTATGTATGCAACCAATAAAATGCATGCTGGATGGTTTGACACTAATGAAAAGTGTTACAATCATCGCATGCAAGCATTAAAATTCTTAATGACAGTTAAAATATATTCCCGTACACGGTATAATAATGGTGCTGCAAAAGCAATAAATACAGCTAATAGAAAATTAAAAAACTTGTCGAACAAATAAAAAGTATAAAAGTATAACTAAGTAATGAAAAGTAAAAGTAATAAAAAGTAAATATATAAAGTACTAAATTAAAAGATATACGAAGTCGAGAAAGTTAAAGTAAAAGAAAAAAGTAACGTAGAACGTATAAGATTAATATTATATATGCAAATTAAAATACATAAATATTTTCTTGAATATTTTGTTATTATTAGTATCTTGTTAATGTCATTATGTTCAGTAATATAACGGCATGGTAACATAACATGATGTTGCATCTACAATGAGTACGTTGAGTATGAATTTTGCACATCATGCTACGTTACCGCAAATATTACTTTTCAGTAATAAGACAAAGTAATATGAATTTCTCAGTGTCATGGAAGATCGCAATCACAGTTGAAGTAACTGCATAAATCTCATAGACTAGCAAATCTATCACGGACTAGAACAAAAAGTTGTAATGCGATCATGCTGTGAAATTGAGAAATTATATCTATTTTCTTATTACCAATGACATTCTAAAAGATACGAATAATGATACAAATATTTTAAGGAAATACATTAATTTTTGTTATATTACACGTTGACACACGGTATTCAATATAATTACACAGGGCAAAGTGCAACACGAATACCGTGCAACATATAACATATGACATTCCAAATTATATTACAGTGATTTTTATAAATCACTACAAAAAGAAATGCCATGAATACAATTTTATAAATTGTATTCTTGTTAAAAAATAAATAGTATAATTTAACAGGAAATTTACTTGTAAATTTCCTCGTGATAAGATATGCTAGTCCTTGATTTATGCAATTATTTCGACTGTGATTGCGATCTTTGCGTCATGCTCATAAGTGTCAACCAGAATTACATTTTCCTCCTTACACTTTTATTTCAATATACGTTTAACGTTACATATAGTAAAGGCCTAAGTACAAAGACTGTCGTAACTTGTTCTCATCAAAATTGCTCATAGTATAAACAACAGAGTACATACCATAAGTCATAGAATAGAATCTGAAACGTACGATAATTTAATGTAATATTATGTTTAACATCAGATAACATTTAAAAAATTGTGAAATGTAATGCAAAAATAAAAAAACATTTTTCTGTAACATTATTTATATTAAAAGATATTTTACAAGTTATTTCAAATGAAACTACTACCTGGATTTGGGAATAACAGATATATATTTAAGATTATTTTTGCCATTTCTTGTCAAATATATACGACAATATCGTATGCACACTTATTGGCCAAGCCAGGTATTGTGGTATTATTAATTTAAAACCTATTCTATCCATAGTACTCCTATAATATTTTCTCGTTATCCACACAAGTTTAAAATACATTAACTTTTCCATAGTTTAAATATATACATAAATGACATAAGTTGAGAAGCCTTTTTTTTTACGTTTGGCAAGACGGTAAGTATCATTACTTTTTTCTTTTCAAAGTTTTTTCTTAATAGTTATATTGTTAAATAAATTCCACTTTTCTTATTGCGTTAACTCCTTTGCGCAAAAGTTTACTGCTGTACAAAAGTTGGTGCACGATTTTTCGATTAATTATCTTGTACTTAATTTTATATACATATAATAACGTTTAACACATAGTACACTTATTGTTAGTGCTAGAACTAGATCGTGGTATTACATTCTTATTTTATGGGTTGTCTACGTATGTGTATATAAATAGTTAAGCACAAATGGCGTAGCATATAACTTCATTCTTCGGTCCTGGAGCGGTCAGTGGATCGTCGCGTAGGGAACGGATAGGCTCCGTTAAAAAAGGCTCCGCCTACTGTAGCGAGAGCGTTTCGTGTACGCTGAGATGCAATTGCTTCGAAGCCATTGATACGGCTGCCATGGCTGTAAGAATGTTTGCAACAGTACTGTGTTGCGTCAACAGAAAACTGTTATTGTAATCTCTTTTTATCTCTGCTCTCTCTTCACATTTACTTTTAACGTGATGGCAAAATATCAGAGGCAAATAAATATACTTAATATTTATCAATAACATATATATACCATGTGAAATCAGTGAAATAGGGATTTATATATCGCATTGAAGATCGATACGGATTAATATAATATGTATAATGTGTTACAGTTTACACATAAAATGTATACTTTTTAATTTAACCTTTGCACTTCCGTAATGTAATAAACGTGTCAAGTTGCAAATCGATACGTTGCGGAGTCTTTCCTGGAGAAAATCCTGAATAAAGACTATACTTGTAAAATGGTTCTTACAATTAGTGTGTATCATGCATTTAACAATTCTTAATTAAAGAAGATTTTCAAGATTACATGCTGCTGCTTCTATCGGAAATGAATGTTGAAATGTATATGTCATCTAATCGCGTAGAAAATTTTCCTTATATACGGATATGTTAGTGGAAAGTAAGGAAGTTGTAGGGGACTGGAGATTGTTTTCAACATCATTGTACATTTATCATATATTTACAACATATAGCAATATAAATTATTGATATATTTGCGATCTATCAATTTCATGGAGCGCGCGCACGTGCGCGCGTTAGGATGAGATATCGGCAATCATGCGCGTACAGTCGATCACGATACGCGACGCGACGTTCCTTCTTCTTTCTTTCGTTGCGGTGCGAGGACGACGTGCGGTAGGCGACGAGCGATTCTGTGAGTATCATAACCGAAAATAACGATATTTACATTGTCGTGGAATGCAGTGTTATCACGTCCCGTGATTTTGGCCGTGCACAACAATGTAAACATTTAAACGCTTAATTATATGTCATCTGTTTCAGCAAGTAAAAGTACGGTGGCAGCGATCTCGACGCCGACGACGGCCGCGACGGCTTCTACGGCCACGATGCCGACAACAGCAACGACGATCTCGGTGGCCGTGACGGCCCCCACGGCCACGATGCCGACGACGGCTGCGACGGCTCCTACGGCCACGATGCCGACGACAGCAACGACGACCCCGATGACCGTGACGGCCCCCACGGCCACGATGCCGACGACGGCCGCGACGGCTCCTACGGCCACGATGCCGACGACAGCAACGACGATCTCGGTGGCCGTGACGGCCCCCACGGCCACGATGCCGACGACGGCCGCGACGGCTCCTACGGCCACGATGCCGACGACAGCAACGACGACCCCGATGACCGTGACGGCCCCCACGACCACGATGCCGACGATGGCCGCGACGGCTCCTACGGCCACGATGCCGACGACAGCAACGACGACCCCGCGGTCGTAACGGCGCCCATGGCCACGGCGACGATGTCGACCACAGCAACGGCTCCGACGGCGACTCAGCCGATCGTATTAAACGTAAGTGTTAAAATAATGAGATAATTTCTTATCATTATTGATAATGATTATTAACACTTTGCAATGACAGTCGCACATATCACATGTGACGCATACGTGACAGCGTTCGACAAAGTGTTAATAATGAAATTTATTTACGTATATATATATACACACGAAAATGTCATTTTACTTAAAATATTTATTTTTTGTTACAGCCTGAAACGTTAAGCTCGTTGGTGCGGGCGGTATACAACGCGATGCGAGGGAGAGGCAGAGGCAGAGGCAGAGGCAGAGGCAGAGGCAGAGGCAGAGGCAGAGGCAGTGGCAGAGGACGAGGTGGAGGTAGAGGAAGAGGCAGAGGCGAAGCTGGAGAAGATAAAAAAATCACCGGAATCCAAATTTATTACTATGAGAAATAATAACTTTTATATCATTTTTAATTTACTTTGAAATAAAATAACAATATTATACATATAGGTGATATATTTTATTTATGCGTAGCTGTTCCTCTGACTCCTAAAAATCCTTTCCTTCCTTACTTAACAAAAATAGTATTACGTTAACAAATTTTAATTTTTATGTTAATAAATTATATATATATATATATATTTAACAACTCGAGATTCGGCACTCGGCGAGACACCGTACGCGATATCCGAAATGCGTGGCATCGTGGCAACGTCGCATAGCCGGCGCGTGCCAAGGCAGCTAGCAGTCATAGACGGAGACAGTAAATCGTAAATCGTATGTCTGTCCTTCTCTCCTCGCTCGAAGCTTGCCGAGGCGCCGGGCCGGCCGAGCGCGGCCGAGCGCGGCCGAGCGTGGCCGAGCGAGGCCGCAGCATATCCCCACTAACTGGCTAGTTCGGACACGAACCATTAGCACGGACGCAAACCATGTGCGGTTACCGAGCGAAACGACGTAGTTGATACGCACTTTATCAGGGTGCGCGTCGGAAAATGTGACACAGAAAAATTGACGAAAAATGCCGGGATGGCCTCTCTCAGGTTTCTCTCTGCTCGCTCACATAACGAAAAATCAATAACTCTGCGGTACCGACATTAGCACGGAACGCAACCTAAGTCGTGCACGTATCTGTTACCCCGTGGCCCTAACGTGGACATTGGCTACGTAGTTCATGTGCACGTTTTCAGTCATTCCCAGAGGGCGTATCGCGTTCGCGGATCACTAAAGTCACTAGATATACAAAGTATGTACCGCAATCCGAGTCAACAAAAAAAACTTTAACGATTTAATATCTCGCTTCGCGCGGCAGAGAGACGATTTTTTTCTGCCAAATTCTTTCGTTTCGTGCAAAAACGCGTGATTGAGTATAATTTTATCGATATTGGAGGTGAGTGGGCTAAACTGTATAATTACCAAATGTTTTTAGTTTGCATATCTTTACTTAACTATTTATTTAACGAAACACATTCATTCCATTCCTTTTAAGAATAAAGACTTAGAAGGCGAAAATCCTTACTGGTTATTGTGATACAATAATGATTAATCATTAAAAATATAGTTTTTTAGATTAGGTTAGGTTAAATCAAAAGTCCATCATGTTTGTGTCATTAGAAAATACGTTCAATGTCTTTGCATACAAAGAATAAGATTTCAAAAATAAAGTTTGTCACTTGACATTATAAATATTATCTGTGAAAGTTGTTAAATGTTGAAAATGCTGTTTATCAGGATTACAAAATCTGTTGTATTGATGGCATGGCATAATAGAAAAATAGCATTCAAATAATTAATAATTTAAAGACTATTTTACATGGCAACTTAGTAAGCAAACTGCCTGCAGATTATGACAGCTGATTGACAGCAGATTTTTCCAGATATTACAACAGATTCGGCATTATCTGTGTTTGTATTAAACACTTGTGTTTTGCCGATAAAGCCTGCCAATGTTGTAATCTAACAGCAGATTAGTAGAAATCGAACAGAATCTGTCATATCTATCTTAACATTTAAATGAAATACGTCATTTAAATGATTACGAAACGGCAGATTTTGCTTAGTTTTGGCAGTTAATTTGCCATTATATTCTATTAGCAGATTCTGTTATATTTCTACTAGCCGTCCGGCCAACATTTAACAGCTACTATTGACGTAATTTGTAGCAGACACTTAAAATTTGTTCTCGACAAATTTGATTGTCCAAGAAGTAAAATACAATAATAATTTGGATGGATCTCACTTTTCATGGAAAATTACGAATCCATCAAAAACTATATGCTTAATTAAATTTTTATCAATTAATTCTGATTTAATATAATTTAATGTAAAAATATCATTTTTAATGATTAATTATTTTACTTACAAGTAACAGTTTATATTTTTGCAATTTTACTTTTTTTTAGTATAAAGGGAATTGAATATGTGTAGTTTTATTGAAATCTAAATAAAAATTAATAAGTATTTATCAAAAACAGAACCAAAGATGACATATGTCACGATTTAAATAATAAATTAATGTAAATAAAGAAGAAATCGTGCAGAATGGTGATATACGGCGTTTATATTGTATCCAAGTCTGGTGGCTTGATCTTCAACCATGATCATAACGTACCAAAGATTGAAGTTGAGAAATCCTTTAATTTTCCACTCAATATTAAATTAAATTATGAGAACAAGAAAGTAGTGGTAGCGTTTGGGCAAAAAGATGGAATACATGGTAAGAATGTCTGTTGTGATGAGAAATAATTGGAATTATATAGATTGAAAGAAAAGTAATGGCTTTTTAAACTTTGCATTATTATTCCATATATTTAAATAGTGAATTTATTTAAGCAGATGTTAATTATAATATATATTTATTAAGCAGATGTAATATAGAATTTCAAGGATAGTGCATATTTATTTTAGTGACATTCTCAAATATTTCTTCTATCTCGAAAAAGTAAAATTTAATGTCTGTTATTTTTATATTTACATTATATTATCAAGAATAACAGATACATTCAAGTTGAAGATAAACTATTATAATAATTATTAGTAACAAGTAAAAAAATATTATGTAATAATTATCATATGCAGTGTATTATATGCAGGATGTGTGTGAAATTGTATACAAACGAGAACGAGGTGATTTTGCATGTCAAAATAAGTCAAAATTATATAACAATTTTTTTCGCAATTTTTTTATGTTTATGTTTATGGACATCGGCAATCTCGTGATTCGTTTCCTATCAGTCCTATTACCTTGCTTAGCTATCAGTTTCTACAAAGTTTTTACGATGATAAGATACAGCAATCGAGAATACTAAAATGATTTGCTTTAGGAACCTATGGTAGTATCTACTGCAATTCGCTACTACAGACAATGTTATCCAAATTGATACCCTGATAGACGAATGACATAAAGAGTGGCGCAAATGCTCGTTGAAAGTGGCTTATTTATTTCCTCCGAACTTGGCAGGAACTGATAGCTAATCAAGATAAGAACTGACAGAAAACAAATCATGACCGATGTTTACAAACATATAAATGTGAACAGAAATAACAGTTTATAGCAAGATCCGTTAATCAAGACATAATCAAGTGTACTTAATAGTGCATGTGTACTTAATAGATTTTCAAAATCGTTTCAAAAACAAAAATCTTCAAAAAAAATTATATAATTTTTGCACGCGAAGCCGGCCTTATTTTGGCACGAGAAATCACCTTGTTCTTGCTTGTACTACGATTTTACACTCTATATACACAATAATAATAATATAATAATAATAATAATTATTATATTATTATCTTTAATTCTATATTATATATTATTATTTATATTATTATAAATAATCAATACGATTTAAAAGCAATGATACATTGAATTGGAACCACAATATAAATGTGTAATTTGTGAAAAGCACAAAAGTTATAAAACTTAAAGCTCAAGATTTTCTAATGCTCACAGAAATATTTTTAAAAATTATATTAAAAATTGGGTAATATTAAGCCAAATTTTGGGCATTATTTTTCTTTCACGTGATGTATTCTTGTAATATATCACTACATATATTTTAATAAGGTACTAAAAGACAGGAATAAATAAGAGAACCAAATATTTTTCAGTGGGACACATATTGACAGCTGTGAATGGAAATGCAATCACAGGACGTGAACTTGAAGATGGGAGAGACATCTTGGAGATGTTGGAGCAACCGGAAAATTTCCCTATAACATTGAAGTTCAGTCGGGCAAAAATGACGACGAATGAGAAGATATTTTTAGCTTCAATGTTCTACCCTCTTTTTGCGATAGCAAGCCAACTCAGTCCGGAACCACGATGTTCTGGAATTGAGATTCTCGAAGCGGACACATTTCGTTTATATTGCTTCCAGACATTGACGGGCATTAAGTTCATGATAGTAGCGGAGCCATCGCAACCAGGGATGGAAATTTTGTTGAAGAGAGTGTACGACTTATATGCGGATTATGCGCTAAAAAATCCATTTTATGCGCTAGAAATGCCAATTAGATGCGAATTATTTGAAACTAATTTACAGACATTGCTGGAAACCGTAGAAAAATCTGGAATAAGCAATGTTTAGCCTGTATTGCTTTACATGTGAGTTGTTAATAAATTTATAATAATTAAGAATATATATATATATAAAAGAGAGTAACATTTTTTTAAATTTTCCTTTTTACTTGGTCTGCTATGTAAAGTTTAATTCTATCAAATAATTAGATTTCAAGCTTGTTTATACGATTAAATTTCTATATTTGATTGTATCTTTTGAGAGGTTGATTGAGAGTATTGAATTATATGATACTCAAAGAAATGTAATAGTAACAAAATTTAATTATATGATAATATTTGAACATTAGTGCTAACATTATAAGAGATAAATATCAAATAAAATTTAAGTAACCTAAATGAGAATATATGCAAGAATAAATAGCAATATTAGAGTATGGATCTTTATTTAGATCTTCATCCAAATAGGTTGACTCTATTCTTTCTTTTCTATTTAATATTTTCTAGTGAAATATATATATATATATATATATATATATATATATATATTATTTATTACTTTTCTTTTACTTTATAGATAAAGATAAAGATAAAGAATTTTACTTTATATACCCCAAGGGGCCTTAAAGGGCGTTTTGAAGGGACATACCCAACCCTAACCTCCAATTCATCCACTACCTTACTGTTTCCTCCTTTGGACCAACGGTTTAACGTCTCTTCCGAAAGACGGAGCCCAGTTTTCTCCGCATCTTACACGGAGGGGCGCGGTTTTTCGGAAAAAAAACTTTTCCATGTTACATGACTCTAGTGGACTCGAACCTGGTTCCTCAGATTACGAGTCTGGCGCTCTACCACTATAGACCACACCGCCGCCCTTCTTTTACTTTATAATGTTGGATAATAAGTACCTGACAACGATTTCCGAGTCGTTGACGCTCTCATACTTCGGCATATATTTATTAATATTCTATACACTAATAATTTACGAAGAATATAGCACATAACTAGCATCCACAATTCATTACACTAATATTGCATATAATTCGGGATCGCTGTAATGTACATAGTTATTCAATTGCATTTTTTACTCCAAAGTAGTAGGAGTAGTTTTACTCCTTAAACATTTCCTACCAACTAAGTAAATAGTTTCTAGGTTTTTTCTAACACGTTTGGTCTAACACCCAATCCTATGGTTTTACGGAGAGTATCTCTAAAATCATATGTTTACGACAACTCGTGAGATTTAAGTTTGTAATAATAATGGATATATTATTTCGTGTCTTATTGATGATATACTTTGCAAATATTTATTTAATTGGTTAAAATATCTATTGATATTTATATCTTATATTTATATTAACATTTTTTTAATATCTTTATCTTTAAGGCTCCTGGATGGTCACCGCGGCCTTATTGGATTCTTACTATTGAGGCGAGGAAAACACCCAATTTTGTTGTGCATGCCATTTTCAAATAAAAAGACATTTCAATAAAACATCAATATAGATCGTTTCAGAACACTTCCGAAATTGACCGAAAACAATGAACAAACAGCCATAAAACGAAGCCTAAACATACGGGAAAAACAGCCGTTTAACGACTATCGAAAGGAGGTGAAAACATTCTTTTCGCATGCAAATCTTACTTTTCGGTTAATTTTACGACTTTCACGAATACGTTAAACGTTAGAGCACAAGCACAGAGCGAATAATAAAGAAATAGCATGCACAACAAAATAGGTTGTCAACATGTCACAAAGGATAGAATTCTCCATTGGAGAGAGTTCTGATTTCTGCCGCGACGGTACGTTGCCACCGTCAACGCAGAGTTCTCGGCTGACCATCCAAGAGCCTTAAAATGTCTTAATAAACGCGATTTTGAAGATTTTATGGTACTACATTCCATTGCTGTTTTAAATCAGGCTCTGAAATCTGCAAGATAAAGAAAAAGTATTTTAATATACATAAGGATAAAAGGTTGGAGAATTGAATTAAGAATTTAATATTTTATTACCTTCATTGTCAAATTGTCTATGCAGGAATTACGTATACGTGCAGCAGTCGCAGGGGCATCAAGACGAAAGTGACCATGAATATTCGCATCCTTACGTGCAGCCTTGATTGCTTCTTTGATCGCAAAGAATGCAGATGATGCCAGAAATAACGGTGGCTCCCCAACAGCCTATATTATATTATATCTTAATATAAGTTTAATACTGTTTTACTATAGTTCCATTGCTACTCTATTCCTTTTCTTTGAAATTAAACTGCACGTTAATATATGTAAATATATGTAATATATCTAAAAAAAATCAAGAAATATATATATATATATATATATATATATATATATATATATACAGGGTGTTCGAAATAAAAGCCGTATCCAGCCGAAAGGATAGAGAAAGATCTTGGTCGAACACCCTGTATATATATTTGTTTTTTTTAATTACATAAAAAAAGTTATACCTTAGAAGAGTATACCGCTCTTGGATTAGAAACCCCTTTTAATAAGGATACATTAAATTCCTGAGGTATGTCGGTAAAGCCTGGCAATTTGTACGCGCCAGGTCCTCTGCTGAACAAAGTTCCCGTCGGTGAGTAAATCATTTCCTCTAACGTGAATAAACCGTATCCTTGAACGAAGGCACCTTCAACTTGTCCTATGTCGATGGCTGGATTTAAACTCTCTCCCAAATCCATGACAATATCTGTTCGTAACACCTGCATTGATTGAAGAATATTAATATATCAATGTTTGTTTTATGTAATTCTTATATTATTATGCATACTTTTTCTTTATAAACTAGTTACGTTCTTTATAAAATTGATGTCATTATCTTTTATGAAAGTAATATAATACATAATAAAAAGACACACACACACACACACACACACACACACACACACACACACACACACACACACACACATACCCCATGATCACCGGTGAGGCAATCAACCTCCACCTCCGTACAAGCAACGCCATACGTAAAATAATTAAATGGATGCCCTGTATTAGTCTCGAAGGAATATCCGATGTTGGGTGTTTGATAGAAACCGGTAGCAGATAAGCTTATCCTTTGATAATATGCTACTTTTATCCATTCTTCCCAGGTACCTTTTAGATCATTGTCAATTATCGGTTGTAATCGTTTCATGATTTCTTTGCATGCATTCTGCAAAATTTATTTCTATATTTAATTTACTTTTCTATTTACATATATATACTCAAATATTAGTTGTAAAATATTGTCACACACCATAACAGCCATGCCATTCAAATCAGATCCGCAACTTGCTGCGGTGGCAGATGTATTAGGAACTTTATCGGTAGCCGTTTCAGCGATATATATCTTGGTTGGATTCACCTTTAATATTCTGCTAGCAACCTGACATGATATGGTAAATTTAACTTGAACTCATAATAATTTACAGTTGCGCACAATCAGTTATAATGGGGGAGAAGGAGGGTGAGAGAAAAAGAGAGAGACCCGTTGATTTCTTTATTCTTTAAAAACAAAATTCAGAAAATGCAGCAATTATTGATAATAATAATTATGCTGGATAAATAATTAAATATCGATTAAATATCGAGATTTATATTCGTTTCTACCAATGCAGATTAACTTTGATTTAGGTTTAACTTATCTTTTATCTTTCTCTAATTTTAAAAACTAGAAAAAGATGAAAAATAAGTTAAATTGCGATTAAAATTAATCTACATTGGTAGAAATGGATATTAGGTCCAGTTTCACCAACGTCGATTAACTATGTAACCTGCGATTAAACTCACTCTTCATCTCTTTCTAACTGTCCCCTTTAAGAAAGAGACGAAGTGAGTTTAATCGAAGGTTACAGTTAATCGGAGATGGTGAAACCGCGGTCCCGGTTTAATTTTCCTATAACATTTCAGAAATTTATTTCTTTGTTTTTTTTTGTATTTAATTAAATGAATTTAGAATGATAAGAATTCGATGAATCGTGTATATTATAAGTTTCTCTTTGATATGCAGGATCTTTCAAACTTATATACCAGCTCTAGAGTTTTATTTCTAAAGAAAACGAATGAGAATTTATAACAAGCAATTAATATTGATAGTTTTACTGACAATGAGAAAAAATAGATAAAAGAGGAAAATTTGACATAAAATATCTTTATAATTTTTAAAAATTTTTGTAATTTAATTTTCTAGAAGCATTCCATTATTCTTGATCGCTTATAATTGGTTTATTAATTTTCCATAATAATTCCTCGGATAGTCAAATCTGTTGAGAACAGATTTTAAAAGTGTCTGCTACAAATTGTGTTGATAGAATGTCAGCATAAATATAACAAAGGCTACGGTCAACGTGACGCTATAAATGCTTTGGAGTGTTCTTCTTCTCTTTCTTTCTTCATTGAAAGAAAAGAGAAGAGGAATGCTTCGAAGCATTTGTAGCGTCACGTTGACCGTAGCCAAAATCTGCTAATGAGCAAAATCTGCTATTGTGTAATCTGGCCGCGTTCAGGAAAAATACTGTTGAGTGAGCGCTCATTATGATTGGTTATTCTTACACTTAGATCCGGAGAAGAACCAAAGGTAAGAACCAATCATATTAAAGAATCACTGTGCGGCCATGGCTGCGTTCAGCGGAAAAAACAGCTCAGTGAGTGCTCAGTGAGTGCTCAGTGAGTGCTCAGTGATTCGGGTGTAGTTCCGAATGATTCCTGCTCCTGATCGACTTAAAATTTTACAGATAAGTTTTTGATGTGAAAAATGAATTGCGCGTGGTTCCAACTTCGGGAAATAAATTTTTTTTTAAATAATAGCATTTATCGACTAAAATCGATTCTATATGACTGTAAAAGTGATAAATTCGATAATTATACATAATTACCGGTTATTATGCATAATTTTCAACATACGGTGATAAATGTGATAAATCATAGCAAATTTATCAATTTTATCGGTAATAACCAAGACTTTTTGGTAAAAGTAATAAATATTTCATTAATTTTGTTGTGGAAAAGTGTAATCTATTGTATTCACGCATATATTTTTTCATCAACACAACCATCGACATATATGTCGATGCACACAATAACAATTATAGGTTGGGTTAGGTTAGGTTAGTTTTTTTGGAGGTGGAGCTCAGGGGGGCGGAACCTCCACGCATACAATTTTCACGCGAAACAAGGTGCCACATGGGTTTACAACTTTCCACGCGTGGAAAGTTCACGCATGTACTTTACAAGGCACACTATATGTGTCTAGTTTAATGGTAGTGGAGCCCCCCGCAGAAGGCGCGGAACCTACTGCCTTCACGCATACGCACATTAAACCTTCATAGGGGAAGGGCGTCGATAAATGCTATTATTAAAAAAAAAATTATTTCCCGAACTTAGGACCACGCGCAATTCATTTTTCACATTGAAAACAACTTATCTGTAAAATTTTAAGTCGATCGGGAGCAGGGGTCATTCGGAACTATATCCAGTGATCGATTCTTTATTACGGTTGGTTTCTACACTTAGATCCGAGGAAAAACCAAGGCAATTAAGAACCAATTGTAATATTACAATTGGGTCTTGCCTTCGGTTTTGGTAATAAAGAATCACTGAGCGCGCTCACTAAGCTGCTTTTCCGCTGAACACAGCCATTCAATTGACGTATTTCATTTAAATGTTTATGAAATGGTAGATTCTGTTTTGTTTTTGCCTACAATTTATTGCTGTCAGATCAGCAAAAACGAATTTAATGTGGACACAATAAATGATACAGGATCTGTTGCGATATCTGGAGCAAATCTACTGCCACTCTGTTGTCATATCACGGACAGTTTGCTTACTGGGTTTTTAAGAAAAAATTAATTTTTTTTAATTGGTCGGAACATTCAGGTATACAAAAGCTATATAATATATTACATAAAACGAATTACAAATAAATATTATTTATACTTGAATCATTTTTGTGTGTAGACCTTGTCCCATCTCAACACCACTATGGCTGATTAGCACCGAGCCATCAGTATAGATGTGAACCAGCGCGCCTGCTTGATTCAAGTGCAATGCAGTAAACGCTATTCCGAACTTCGTAGGTACAATTGCAAGTCCTTTTTTCTTGAATCGATTCTCTCTGCAAAATTTTTCATCGATCTTAGTAATTGTTAATGATTTAATTTATAATGTAGACGATAACTACTTGCCTATTATAACGTTGAACCTCAACTATTCTTTCATTATAACGAGACGACGCTAGACATTCACGCCAGCAACGATCTAAAGTACAATTGGCAAGCTGCTGGTTGTAATGTGTTAAATCACCTTCTTTATATAAATTTAATTCGGACAACTGTTGTGGAAAAGAAATATTTTCAATTATTAAATTCATTTCCGTCCGCTTGTAATGTATAAATCAGATATAGACGTAGAATTTTATGTAATGCATTTTGTAAAATAGAAGATTTTTTTCCATTATATTTCATTGCGTAATAATATAGCTTTTATTAATCAAAAATTACCTTGACGACATCCAGATCTAGATAATCGGCAATTTGTCGAATGATATTTTCAGCTACAAACATTCCTTGCGGTCCACCGAAGCCTCGGAAAGCCGTATTTGATGGTAAATTCGTTTTACACATGTATCCATATATTTCCGACACGGGAATTCTATATGAATTTTCAAAATGGAACATGGCACGTTCTAATACCTTAAAACATTAGAAATAAAATCAATAATTTTTCTATGCGCGCGTGTACATATAACGTTACAAGATTTTTAATAAGAAAAAATTTTTTAAATTTATTTTCTTCTTATTACTTACTGATGTTGATAAATCGCGAGAGTAACCTGCGTTACTATATATATGTACTCTTGCCACTTTGATAAAACCGTCATTGTTAAATCCAACTTTGTACTTGAATAAAAACGGATGTCGCGTTCCACTTATCATCATATCTTCATCTCTATCCAGCATACAACGAACTGGTTTCTGTAATCTACACATTTAATTTTTTTATTCGATAATAATCTACACATTTTTAATTATTTTTAAATAAATTATATAAATAAACATAAACTTCTCACAAAAATTAAAAGAACACTTAATTTTTCTTAAAAAATGGGCAAAATTCAAGCAGCTGTAACTTTGTTAAAAATAAACGAAATTTAGGTTAAAAAAAAGAATTTTGAAGTTTAAAATCTCTGCTTTCAAAAGGTCACTATTATTTTTTAGTTTCTGTGGGCTTGACCATTTTTATAAAAAACTGCGTGCTGGACAAAATGGGAAATTTTCTTTTCACTTTGTGGGCCTGTCACGTGTCCAAAAAAAGTGTGCGAAAATTTTACGATTTCCTAATGTGAAAGCTTGTAAGGTATTATTTAAAAAAAAACGATTGTGGAAAGCCTAATGTAAAGCTTTCCCTACACAATCGTTTTTAAAAAATGGATCTACGATTTTTTGTTACTGAATTATCGTGAATTGAATAAGAAATTAGAATTTTGACTTTGATTACTCATAACTTCGTTAAAAATCATCGTACCACAATTCAAAAAACAGATTCTTAAAGTTGAAACTTTGCTCTATCGAATGGTAATTGCCAATTTTTTTTTTTAATAACATGTATACATGATGCAAATGGATGAAAATAATGTAAAAATTAGCCATTTTTCCCTTTTTTATTTTGATCCAGAAAACAATTGTGTAGAACAACAACAAAAATTTATTCTTTACTTTTTTGTACTTTTAAGTACCCTGTATTGAAAAAAATTTGCCAAATAGCTGAGATTTTTTCATTTTTTTAAACGTATTTTTTGTCTCATAAACTATTCCGCAATTTTTTTTTAATGCAGAGTATACTTGAAACTTTTAAGTTAAAAGTACAAAAAAAACGTAAAGAATAAATTTGTGTTGTTGTTCTACACAATTTCTGGGTTAAAAAAAAAAAAAAAAAATAGCTAATTTTTACATTATTTTCATCCATTTGCATCATGTCTACATGTTATTTAAAAAAATTGGCAATTAACATTCGATAAAGCAAAGTTTCAGCTTTAAGAATCTGTTTTTTGAATTGCGATACGATGATTTTTAACGGAGTTATGAGCAATCAAAGTCAAAATGCTCATTTCTCATTTAATTTGCAATAACTCACTAACAAAAAATCGCAGAAACATTTTTAAAAAACGATTGTGTAGAGAAAATTTCAAGCTTTCACATTAGGAAATCGTAAATTATTGCAGACTTTTTTTGGGCACGTGACAGGCCCACAAAATGAAAAGAAAATCCCATTTTGTCCAGCTCGTAGTTTTCTATAAAAATTGTCAAACCCACAGAAACTAAAAAATAATAGTGACCTTTTAAAAGTAGAGATTTTAAATTTTAAAATCCTTTTTAAACTTAAATTTTGTTCATTTTTGACGAAGTTACAGCTGCTTGAATTTTGCCTATTTTTTAAGAAAAATTAAGTGTTTCTCTTTTGTGAGAAGTTTATATACGAAGTTAACGCAAATTTAACTCTGAGGAACAAATAATATAAAATTTAAATTTAAATGACTGGATAAATTTAAATCACCTTTCAAACACTGTTATTTTTGTAGATATAAATATTTTTGTTAAAGTTTTATTAAGGGGATCCTGCAGCCGTATGATTTACCGACATTATCGTTATTAGATGGATCTTTTAATTGGATTTATAGAATTGCAAAAATCTTTTACAGAATTAAAGTCCGCACAAAAATCTAGGGTGGAAAACGCGATTTTATATCAAAAGCACCAAAAAATTAAAAATATTACTTATTGGGGCACATACACAGCTGTCACCTGACGACAATATTTGCTTAAAACAAAAATTCTACAGTTTATACGTACATAATGTTTATCATCCACTCTTGGGAAAACATGTAGGAATAATATCGTGTAAGTAGAAGTAAGATTCAATGCGTACAAAAAAAATCCATCTAATAATTATTTTAGTAATGCAAATACGGATGCAGGATGACAAGAGCAGCAACAGTAGTTGCCGGATCTTGCGTAAGATGGCGAGCAATCGAAAAAAGGACAGATGTCATTTCGTTAGACAAAGACAGATATAGGGAAAACAAAATTAGAAAGGTTGACATTATCGACATCGAGGAAGTTCGCCAGTCACTGCAGGATTCCCTTAAGGCATAGTTGTGTAACTGTGGATGTCATTTTCAGTTTTTCATGTGTTTAAAACTTCCAAATGTAATTTTTCAAAAAATATTTACTCAAAGAGCTTGTTGTAAAAAGAATTGAAGGACCTTTGAGAGAAATAACATGTTACTTAATTTCTATTATCATTTAAAATTTTCGAAGGAATAACTATCCCAAAGAAGAGGATAAAGCAATAAAAGGCACAAAATAAACAGAATGAAAGTTTTTCATTGGCCCACTCTGTATATCGTGCAAATATGTTTCAATCAATTCTATACAACACACCTATGTGCCGCAAGTGCCACTGGTATCGCGAGTAATGCTGCACGGGATTCCTTCCCACCAAAACCACCCCCTATACGCTTCACACGAACGTTAACTCTATTTGAGTGTATATCTAAGACATGGGCAATTAGTTTCTGTATTTCACTAGGATGCTGCGTGGAGCAGAATACTTCCAGCTCGTTTTCCTCATGTGGCACGACAATAGTAGCGTTTGTCTCCAAATAAAAATGCTCTTGACCACTTATACGTACTTCCCCTTCTAAAACATGCTGCGCTTCCGCAAAAGCTTTATCCGCATCACCTTTGATAATATGCTTGGGGAAACCAGGAAAGAACGATTTATGCGCGATAGCGTCCTAGAAGAAATTTAAGTTAGTGCATTTTTGTTTATATTATTTAATTAAAAAATAAGAAAGAATTATTAGTATAATTCTGGAGTAAAATTATGAAAAAGTGGATCGAACTCCACTCGCCTTGACCTAAACACATATTATCAAGATAATAACTATATAATTAACTTTTAAAAGATTTTAGCTGCTATTCATTGATTATTAAAAACTTGTTAAGACACAAAATGTATACAAGGTGAATGAATATGGGATCTGCATTTCCGTTCTACACAAACCTTCTAATTTAATCTGATCTAATTACAATTTGAAAAAGAATTTGTTTCTAATGTATTTATTTTATTATCCGCGTCTCTCCATCAAAATAGTATTGTGCAAAGCAATAATATTGTTTTAATATATTTTTGTTATAAAAGTATAACGACATTAGACGTTGTGCCAACTGCCAACTAACAATAATTTATACACATCATAAAATTTATTTATCTTATCATACTCAATATAGAACAGTAAAATATGGGAGACCGGGGCAAACTTGACACTAGGGTCGGTATTCATAGTCGGTTCTTATCTCTTTAAGACTGTCTTAACCCTTAAATGCCACACCTCTCAAGAATCTCGTAAATGACATGAGGGGTCTAAGAGACCCCATCAGCATGAAAAATGTCCCCTTACTCATTGATTTTTTTATCTTTAGTTATGAAAATTTTTTTCAATGTTGTTCAAGGCTTAGAAAAGAGAATAAAATGCTTATATTGTTAAAATTTCAATTTCAACATAGTATAAAAAAATAAGTAAACTGAGTACTGTTAAGTGTACAAACGGGTAGGTCAATCACTCAACTATCATCAATGGGAGCATGAGCTCTATTTTCGGCAAGAACATTTGAAAATATTTCATTTTAAAGGGTCTGGGGTCCGCTGGACCCCACGGGGCATTTAAGGGTTAAATACAACCTTTAAGAAGTCATGGACCAATCACAGAGCCGTATATTAGCGTCTTAAGACATTACTTAAGACGATCTTAAAATAAGATCCGACTATGAATACCTTCCTAGGCTTTTTGCTAATTTAAATCTATCGCAAAAACTTGCCTTTCCTACTGTAAATGCGTCTTTATGTGTTACTATTATCAACGGTATTTGGGTGACATTTTGAGTTATGGTGTAATTTTTAGCGTAACATAACCGTTTTGATGGTGAAAAGTAATTTTTCTTATCTCTCGAAAATTTCTACTCTTTCATCGAGCTTTACTCTTGCGAATTTACCGGTAATTAAGTGATTTTGATGGGAAATTCGATGCTTTATACAAATCCGATAATAGTTTTTGCATATTTTCAAAATTTTTATATTTTTGGAGTAACAAAAGTGAAAAACGACGTTCGGGGCAAGGTCGACACTAAGCCGTTTTATCGGCTCCCAATAACAAACGATGCTTATCATGCAGCTATATGGCCCATGACAAATGCGTGTGCACGTCTAATCGCGAATTTACTTGCATAAATTGTTTTTCAGACATGAGTTTAGGTGAAAATAATTAAATGTTCAACAATTTTTGTTCTCATTATTTCTAATGATTGTTTTACTTAATTCCGAATTTTTGTACTTTCTAAATACACAATAAACAATAATGTTTTTTAGAATCAAACAAAAAAAATTAGTTCCAGATCAAATTATGTCGATCAAGCAAAGTGTCGAGTTTACCCCGGCATTTTTCAATTTGAAAATTTGTCTTCGCGTCACTTTTGGTTTCTTGGGGGCAAAACTAAGCAACGTACAGCAAAATTTCCTTAAGCAATTTTGTACCTGAAGGAACACTCTTTAAATGTGTACCATTAAATTTGCTTGAAAATTTTAATTAATTGTTGAAAATTGCCTTTGAAAAAATTGTGTCGAGTTTGCCCCGGTCTCCCCTATTTAATGCAAAAAGCCGGGTATATTATACGTGAAAAATTGTGTTTAACATGATATTTAATTCTTTTATTATTATGTTTATTAGAATAACAGAATATTTTGTTAAAAAAAACTGGGCGTTGCTAGACAAATATTGATGCAAATGTTTTGTTAATTATTTACATTAGTAGCGACCTTAATTAATGGCGATTGTAGTGACCTTGATATATATTATCAAGGACGCGATCTTGAGTAACTTTCAAAAGATTTTAGCCGTCGCTCGTTTTTGTTAAAAAGTTATTATCCAAAGAAGTTTGAAAAATATAACAGTTATCCTCAGTACTGAAAGGCATAAATGACTATATAATACATATGTGGAGTGTACATATGTACGTATATAGTATGTACATGTATGAGTGAGGGAGAGATTTTGCCCCTTCTCCTACACTCGCCAGAAACCCTTTTTATAAGAAAGTCATTTCTTAAAAATAAAATGATTCCAAATGGGTTTCCTACTTTCCACGAAGTGAGGTACATCCCACACCGTCCGGGCGTCACCTCTGCGAAACGATATCTTTCGTTATACGGTTCCACATCGGTTTTTAACTTCACGCGAAGCGAAGTCCATAATCGTATAATAATAGATTTCGTTTTGCACTGTATCCTTTGCAGGGCAGTATGAAGTGGACCTTGCTTCACGTGGATAATTAGTAACCTATGTGGAGCCGTATAATAATAATAGACCTCATTTTGACTTGCAAGCACCGGATGGATGTGGAGTAGACTTTGCTTAACGTGAAAAATTCAAAAATCCATGGAACCATTTTATGTTAAGAATAATTGCTGTACTTTAAAGTAGAAAAAAGTGTGCAATTAGAAATGGAGAAGCTTGTATTTTATTTGATGCATAATTATTAGTATTTATTAGTTTGGCTTCCTCATAGAGAAAGCTTTATGAGCGAAATAAAATAGGAGCAATTGTAGCGATCTGTAATGATGAGGAAGCAATGTGTAAGTTTCTAATTTGCACACTTTTTTTAATTTTAAATTTAACTTTTTTATGAATTGGAAGACGGTCAGCTTAGTAGCACAAGTGGGGTTTTTACAATTGACGCAATGTCAAATTGATATTGACTTTGGGAGTTCAGACTACATGGTCCATATATGGACTTCAACGATTTTAACTTTCAAATTCGGATGTAGCACACCAAAATACACAATATTGTTAAGTTTCAGCTAAATCGATGAGAAGGCCACTATTCTTCAGATTTACATAGGAAAAGACTAAAGAATATAATAGAATTATAAATAGCCCGATATCTCAAGCGGAAGTTAGGACTACTCCAGAAATTTCTCAAAAAAATTATGCTATTTCACTTACAATTCTTAAATTCTTCCATTTTTCTCAATAATTCGTTTTAAAAATATTTCTCCACGTCTCATGTTGATAAATTATAAAAATGACATCTAAATTCTCCAAATGACATATAATATGTGATATAATATGTGAAACCAGCAACTTATAAAATTATAAGAGAGTGAATTGTTAAAAGGTCAACTTACAATTAGTACTTTTCGATATTTCTCGGGGTAAACGAACGCTACAAGTGCTATAATCACTATGCAAGTGGACCAGGCTGTAGCAGTGGTAGCGTGTGATTTTTTATATAATTTTCACTGAAATTTTACGTAACTTTTCGAGTTATGAAATATGTACATACCTATGTATGTACAGTGAAGGCAGAGATTAAAAATGTAGATTTCTAATTTGTACACTTTTTATTATATTGGCAATTTTTTCTAACCCCTTCTTCATATATCTTTAAAATTTGGTTGATTAGTTCTTGAGTTATAAACATTTGACTGGGTCTAATCAATCAAATCTTAAAGCGTTATATATGAAATAAGGGTAGAAAAGACCGAAAAAGATAATAGAATTAGAAATAGCCCGATAACTCAAAATTTGCGGAAGTTAATATAGCTACCACAAACATTTCTCAAAAAATTCAAAATTATACAAAAAATGAACCCCTTTACCGATCTCTCTCCTTCTCCCTTTCCCTTATTTCCCTTTCCCTTTCCCTTTCCCTCTCTCTCTTTTCGCCAAATTCAATACCAACTTTGCTTTAATAAAACTCCAGATTAAAAAAAAAATTTGAGACCGATATCTCCAAATTTACGGAAGTTAAAGCAATCACACCCATTTACAAGGTGTACACACGCACGCACGCACGCACGCACGCACGCACGCACGCACGCACGCACGCGTGACGTAATACGCCATTTTTTTATGGTCAGATTCGTATAGCGTTAAGAAATCTACCAGAAATAACTTATAGAATGTCAAGCGATGTCAAGGCGGTGTTGAACAGTATTATCAAAATAACATAAAAAAAAATAATTCTTTGTTTGTGTTCTTTTTGTCAAAACTTTGTTAAATCTTGTTAAAAATTTGTTAGATTCTTCTAAAATTGTTTATAATTTGTATCAGAATTCACAAGATAGAATTCTATTTATAAATTAAAAATATGTACACACAAAAATACACGGTATAACATATTATAAATAGAATTCTATTCCGAAATTTGACGCAAATTATAGATTGTCTAAAGCAAGCTTTATTGCATTTTAATTAACAAATAGTATTATTTCTTCGTATTAGTAGGAAATACCTCAATAGATATAATAATGGGTTCTAAATCTTCATACTCTATTTCAACCATTCTTGCTGCAGCTTGAGCGACAATTTGATCAATAGCAATAATCGCACCAATTATTTGACCTTGGCTGGTAACCTGTAGAAATAGAAAAAATTAATAGATTCTTAATTCCTTCCAATTTCTCGAAACTAGAGATGAGATCAAATTCAATATGTACTTAAAAATTCGAGTCAAACCCAGTTTCATTTTCTAGGATTCGATTAACATTCATAAGAAATAATATTTTATGTTATTTATAATTTTATATTTTATGTCCCCTGTAACATTTGCTGCAATTGCGAATGTCGGCAACAAATTATGTTTATTGAAAAGCTGCAAATGAGAAAAAAACTTTGTTATTGTCAATTGTTAGCACACTTCCGTCAATGTGCAACAACCTTTGTCGACAAAATATATGACAAAATGGTAGCTAACAGCAAGCAGATACCGAACATATTGTTGGTAGATTGATGGCAAATGCCAAGCAGTTTAGCTATCGCAAACAGTGTCAGCAAACATCTCGCAAAAATACAACAATGTATGTTAACGACAGATGACTCGGAATAGCGAGCACGTCTGTTGAACGCATTGACGACAGATTCACGATGAGTATCAAACAGCTTTGCTATTAAAAAAGTGTCAGCATTTGTCACGCAAGAATACAACAACATCTGTTATGTCGTAAATCTTTCGTCATTACAATGCTTCATCAAATACTTTCATTGCTTTCATCTTGCCCACATATTGCTAACAAGTAAAGTCATTTTCAAATAAAAAGAATATACAAATGTCGGATCATCCAATAGATGGCATTCGATAGGATCCGTTTCCCGTAAGAAAAATATGATGAACGATGGTATAAAAACGATACATTTTTTGTTCAGCGTTAAAAGTACTACCAGAAACCATCGTCAAATTAAGACGCCAGGGTTATCGGAATCTTGCTCTATATAATTGTGGGACAGTGGATTTCGGTGAAATTGTCTAAAACTTTGGAAATAGATAATTTAATAGATAGTTCACATAAATATATATTTTTGTATTAACAAAAAGAATAAGTTGTGTGATTTTGTAGAATAATACATTGCAATCTACTGTCCTACAATAGTACTGACATAACGTCTTATTTTTGATTTTTAAACACTGATAGCACTTAAATGGTCGATTATTGTGAATCTTGCCTATTATAACTTTCAATCAGTATCATATAAACTATCTATTTTTCTAAAGTTTCAGACAATTTCACCGAAATTCACTGTCCCATAATAGTACTGAAATAATACCTCATGACCTTCGACCTTTGAACGCTGATAGCATCTAAACGGTTGATTATTGTGAATCTTGTCTATTGTGACTTTTGATTAGCATTACACAAACTATTTATTTCCAAAGTTTCTGTTAATTTCACCGAAACCCAATTTCCGTATAAATATATATTATATATATATATATATATATATATATAAAGGACCCCGCAATACCCTTACGAAAATTGTATATATACATATATATATTAATATATTTATATTTTATTATTATATATATTATATTATATATATTATTATATTAATATATATATATATATATTTAGCTAATTTTACCGAATATGTATATATATGTATATATGGGGCATTCTTTGTCAAATTGGACACCCCCCCTGTCCAAAAATGGGGGCAACCGAAAAATTTCTTTTAGGGCTCATTTTATAGCTACATGCATTGAGGTCCCTCGGACGCGCGGATGACTAAGCGGAGATGGACAGCCCGATCAAAGGTGATAGGGCATTTGAAAACTAAATGATTAATCTTGAATGGCTGCACCGCAAGGACACGAACTGTCCTCTACTAGATTTTTCCTAAAAAGACTGTGGTTGAGATTGTAGTGATTCGCACGCAGTCGAGAAATCGTGACAATGGTTTCCCACTTGAGACCTAATTTGAAATACCAAGGCTTTGCTGCCTTAGCATATATGTGTTGAAAAAAATGGGAGCCTTTGTGCTGAGCCCTTACTGATAGGTAGTTATCAAATTCCGCTATGAGCTTATTTCTAGCGACTAAGAACATTCGGTAAATGGCACCCTGAATTCAGATCTACCCTCTCGAATAGCCCTCTTGGCTAAGGAGTCAGCGATCTCATTACCTTCAATCCCCTTGTGGCAGGAAACCCAAATAAATTGAATATCAATATCACGCTGCATAGCAATCTCAAGGTTAGCCTTAATGAGAGGGATCAAGTAGTTAAATTTACAAGTGGACGAGTTGGATAGCGCATCAAGAACACTCTTGGACTCCGTAATAATGATAACTCTGGGACAACACAGATCAAGCGAAGTAAGAACAGCATTATAAATGGCCCAAGCCTCAGCTGTATAAACCGAGGTGCAGAAAGGTAGTTTGAACATTAATTCTAGCCACAGTTACGGCGAGTAGCATGCGGAACCCACGTAGTTATCCGCATCTGATTTGGATCCGTCCGTGTAGAAGAAAGTGGTGTCTTTGAAAATGGGTTCAAAGGGCTACAAAAATATGTTTTGAATCGAAGTCTTAGAAACCCTATCGAAAATTTCCAGTAGATCCAGGCCCGGCGAGTAACGAGGGGGCGAGTGGAGGGAGGAGTGCTGAAAAATAGACGGGCAAATTGAGCTGTAAATGAAATAAGAGTGCTGAGAACTGAAAGAAGCTTACAATAGGAAACTTCTTATTTATGTAAGCTGATTAGACAGGATCCTCACGAATCGTATTTGAAATCCGATAGAGACTAGAACTAACCGGGTGATCTGCAATCGACAGTCTTATACAGATACCTTGAGGCCAGAAATCGAAGCCTATATTTAAGGGGGGGGGGGTTCTTAGCCTCAGCGAGCATAGTGTTTAAAGGAGTGGAAATCCGATAATCCAGACATGTCTTGATTGCCTTGTTCTGAATTATCTCCAATCTGTGAAACATTTTGTTGGTTTGGAAATGGCGAAAATGTGCGAAGCGTATTCTATAGAGCCACGTAGAATGGCTCGATAAACAATCAAGAGTAATTGCAGGTGAGCCTCCCACCAGATGCCTCGCAGAAAAGAAATAATATTGGAAATTTTCCTAGCCTTCTCGACAAGAAAGTTCATGTGAAGATCTCCACTGAGTTTGAAGTTCAAAATGACTCCCAGAAATCGAACCGACTCGAACTGATCGTGTTCTTTCCCAGACGGACCTGACAATCCGCCCGATTGATCGCACCATTCTTAGAAAAGATCATCATCTGAGTCTTGCTGGGCGAAATTTCCAGGCCTCTCTCTCGAAGGAACTCCCGAATGCTGGCCAATGAACTTTCGATCGATCTGAAGGATTTAAAGAGATTCGAAATTGAGGCATAAATTACTATATCATCGGCAAACTGCAATATTTTAGTACGGCGATGTAATTTAGTACCCAACAATCTCAAGTAGAGATTGAACAAAACCGTACTAAGGATTGAGCCCTGTGGAGTGCCCTTACGTGTTTTGGGAGGAGTAGGTCTACTATGTACCACAAATTAAACCTTTTTTTCTGAAATTAGATTTTGAACAAATCTGCAAATGTTTCTGGGAAAATTGGCATCAACCAGATCCTGGACCAGAATTTCATAAATTACATTATCGAACGCTGACTTAATATCGATAAACAATGCCATAGTAGCTTGTCGGTACAGGATGGTCAAGTTGTCGGTACAGGATATAAATTGACGGAAACCGAACTGATGCTTAGGAATGAGGATATTACCGGAACTATACGATTCAATTGCCCAGTGCGGTCGAGTGAAAAACATTTTCTGAACCAACTTGAGAATGCAGGAAGTAAGGGCTATGTGGCGGACCCGGCCTCCATGGGATTTTGGGATGAGATAAACGAGGGAATGCGACCACGCTTCCGGAAAACAGAGAAGAAGCTTTTTTTTTAAGTTGAAGGGAGAGCTTTGAGGATTTTATAATCGAACCGATCAATACCCGGACTCGATTTGCTTTTAGTGGAATTAAGAGCAGCATGGAATTCTCGGTATTGGAATGGGTTGTCCATTCAAAGCAGAGATTTATTGTTTCGGGAGCTGTTCTCCGGGATGGGAACCCGGGGCCAGGACACGAGGGTTGGCAGATAATCGCGATTGTAGATTCAATGATGCCGTCATCCGGAGTGGCCTCCGCTGAAGCCAAAGTCAACCTGCATATTTTTTAATCATTTTCCAAATGTCCCCTGTAGGAGTCAGGAAGTCAAGGGAAGAATAATAGTCCTTCCTGCCTCTCGCTTGGCTTTTCTCAGACTCTTTCTAGTCTCATTAATCTGGTCACGAAAAATCTGGTAATTCTGAACCGTGGGGTCCTTGCGATATTTTTTACACGCGTCCTTTCGTGCCCGAACCGCCTCGCCTCGGTACAATTCTGGTTCCACCAAGGAGCTGGGGGAGGACCGGTCACTGTGCCATTGTTACAGCGATGCCCAACAGAAACAGAAACCCTAACTGGCGGGGAAAATAAGTTAACCACGTCCATGAGTTTTTCACTTATACTGTAATAAAGGTTTGTCGTCCTCCCATTTGAGGACTTTCTTCTGCATTTTTTCAGCGCATTTCTCTAAAGTTTTACAGAAGTTTTTAAACTGTTCTCGGGAGAATTTACACTTGTGAGAGAAAATAGATACCATTTTGACTCTACGATTAATGGAGACAAGTATGGGGCAATGATCACTGCCCAAAGTGTCCCGGAAAACAGAAGTTTCCGAGAAAGAGGCAAAGCCACTCGACCCTATCGCGAGATTAAGAAGCGACGGAGATTTACCCGGAGGAGGAATATATGTGAACGTGGATAGGGTTGAACAGACTAAACGACATTTTATCTAACAGATCCACTATTACTACTTTACCAGCTGGATTGGAATCAGAGGCACCCCAATGGGGGTGATGGGCATTAAAATTACCTATAATCAAAGAGTATTTATACGAATCGGCTAGATTAAAAATTCTTAGCCAAGTGCTGGACAGGCAAATTGCATTTGGATGTCGGTAAATGCCAATAACGGCGGCATTACAGTTATCAATAATCAATTGGAGACCAATGGCCTCCACGGACGGATCTAATAAACCAGCAATTTTAATGTCGGAAAAGAAGACGTCGCGAATGAGAATCAGGGGGAAAAATTCCATACAAATTTTATCCTTCATGAGTCATTGGCAGTTTCCATTACGCCTGTATGGGAAAGGTTGTCATTTGAATCTTGCCATTGCGTTTCCATTTATCTTATTGCCACTCAATATTTTCCATTTACTTTTTCATATAATTCGCATTGCAAGTTCCATACACAAGTTTTGACCTTTATAAGCCATTAGCAGTTTCCATTACGCCTGTATGGAAAAAGTTGTCATTCGAATCTTGCCATTGCGTTTCCATTCATTTTATTGCCACTCAATATTTTCCATTAACTTTTCCATATAATTCGCTTTGCAACTGTAGGGCAACCATACATTCCCACTGACCGCCATTGAGCATTCAAGGGCACATTTTCATAAGGGATCTCCACTAATGTGACCAAATCTAAAACAATTGTAGCAAATTTGTACCTGCGGGATATACGGTTCCACCGCTACTTTGGTTTTGTAGATGGCTATCTCCGGAGGCAAGGACTGCCCCTCAAACTTAACTCTAACCGATTTAGATGGCTCGAACTTAACAATTCCAGCCTTGCCCATTGTAGCCCTGCGGTTCATACGTTCCACAGAGAGAATCTTACGGGGATTCGATCCCTTCTAAGATCTCCTGCTCGTTAAAACAGAGGGGAATGCCCTTGATTACACCGACGCGCATGATTTTAAAAGCAGGGATAAACGCAATAATATTTTTTTCCTTGAGAGCAGGATCCTCTTTTTCTTCTTTTTAGGTTTATGGCTCCTGCCTCTTGACAGAGTGCAATACGGTCAGAATCAAATATCTTGTAGATAACCGACTAATAGCTGTTTGTAGAGTCGACTGAAATGTGGACTCCTTGTTAGCTGAAGCCGCTGTGTGCCTGGGTATGGAAGGAGAGCGGAAGGGTCGGTTGTGGGGGAATCGCGCGCACCGTTTGAAGCGTACAGTATTCACAAAGCAATCCTAGAAGCCTTACAAAAGGCCGTGATGAGTCGACATATTTTGTTTGACGGGTATTTGAGGATTTCGTAAATATTATGACACCGAGGCCCTCTGAGTAATCGTATGGCTAATCAAAGGCCAGCGGCCCATTTAATCGTATTTGGGTATTCAAAAACTAAATGATTGAAGTCCTCGATTTGATTACCGCATGGGCACGATCCATCGTCAATTATATATTTTTTGAATAAGCTATAATTGAGATTGTAGTGATTGGCTCTTAATTGAGTGACCGCAAAAATTGATGCCTGTTTCAATCCTAATTTAAAGTACTACCATGGTACCATGGTAAAATAATTTGGAGTATAGACGTATATTTTTTGAAAGAAGTGAGTATCTTTGTGCCGTGCTCTATTAAAGAGATAATTATGGAAATCTGTCGTGAAGTTTTCTTTGCAAAGAATGCACAAGTCTGTGTGCGGCAATTTAAAACCAGGAAAGACACCTCGCGAATGGCTCTTTTTGCTAAAGCGTCGGCGACTTCATTGCCTATGATCCCTTTGTGAGACGGGATCCATATTAACTAAATGTTAATATCTCGCTCTTCAGCTGATTCTAATTTGGATTTGATAAGGGGGATTAGATAATTTGATTTGCATGTAAGCGGATTAGTGAGAGCTTCAAGGACACTTCTCGAGTCCGTAACAATTGTGACCGTAGGAGAGCCCAGGTCGAACGAGGTGATCACTGCATTATAGGTATATTGCCTATGCCTCCGTGGTATAGACCGAAGCCTGAGAGGATAGCTTATACATGAGATTCAGCTATAGCTGCGGTGAATAACATGCAGAACCGACGTAACATCCTGCGTCAACCTTGGATCCATCTGTATAAAACATAATGAAATCCTTCATGATAAGTCCAAAGGCCTGATCAAAAATGCTTTGTACAGAAAATTTAGGCATTCTATCAATAATGCTCAGTAGTCCCGGAAACTAGTGTGGAGGTGTGTAAAGAGTAGAAGAACACGAATGTTGAAATGGAGAGGAATAGAGCGAACTGTTGACTATTGGCGTATATTGTCTTATGTGCTGAAAGAGGTTTACTAATAGAAATTTGTCCCGAATGTAATCCGCCGCATCCGGATCATCATGAATTAAATCCGCGATAGCATGCAATTCTTCACTAACAGGATCATTGACGGAGAGAATCTTGAGAAGATATTTAGATGCCAAGAATTTGAATCTTAATTTCAGCGGAGGCTCTTTAGCCTCAGCAAACATTGTATTGATAGATGTAGATATCCTGTATCTCAAGCAGGTTCTGATAGCTTTATTCTGAATGATCTCTAGTCGATGAAACTTTGTGTTAGATTTGAATGTGAAGATTTGCAATGCGTATTCCAGGGAACCTCGTAGAACCGCGCGGTAAATATTGAGGAGGAGCTGAGGGTGGGATCCTCACCAAACGCCACTTAAAGAAGAAATGATATTGGCAGTCTTGCTCGCCTGGCCAATAATATATTCTAGATGAAGATTGCCTGATAGTTTAGGATCCAGGAGAACGCCCAGAAACCTCACCGATCATGAGGGTTGAATCGTATCATTACCGAGTTTAATAACATATTCAGCTAAATTAAGGATATTTTTTTTTGAGAAAATCATCATCTGGGTTTTTTACTAAGAGAGATATCCAGACCTCTATTTATAAGATAATTACTAATATTGGCCAGCAAAATTTCTAAAGATCTAAAAGCTTTGACGAGCCGAGAGGCTGATGCGTAAATGACAATGTCATCCGTGAATTGTAAAATTTTTGTATGACGATGAAGATAGCTACCAATGAGCCTTAGATAACATATGAACAGTACCGGACTAAGAGCTAATCCTTAGGGAGTGCCCTTGCGTGAAAGTTTGGAGGGAGTGAGCTTTCCTTGAACGACGAATAGAACATTCTTTTCAGAAATCAAATTTTGAATGAATCGGCAGATGTTTCTTAGAAAATTAGCCTCAATTAGATCGTTAATTAAAATTCCTGGGATGACGTTATCAAATTCTGCTTTTATGTCGATGAATACTGCCGCCGTGGCCTGACCTTTGATATTGTTGAGATGAATTGCGAACGTAAGAACAGTGAGGTTATC
>NW_027509496.1:179584-257084 GCF_048541705.1 Temnothorax americanus
AGAGAATATATTGTACCTCATATATGTAGAGGAATTAATTTAAAGATATTTTATGTAAAAAATAGCCGAGAAGGCTAATAAAGCTCAATCAATCAATCAATCAATCTCTTTCCCTCTCCCTCTCCCTCTCCCTCTTCTTCTCCCTCTCCCTCTCCTTCTCTCCTTCTCTCCCTCTCCCTCTCTCCCTCTCCCTCTCCCTCTCTCTCTCCCTTTTCCTCTCCCTTTCCCTCTCCCTCTCCCTCTCCCTCTCCCTGATGATAAAATTAATTTTTTCGAATAAGGAAATAAAGGAACAAGTGAATGAGTAACTTATAATAACGAACTATGCATGGCTAAAGGTGGAATTTAATATGAATAAAAAGAGAAATAAATATAAAGAATTTAACATCGATAATTTTGTAATATTAGAAGACAGGGTAGAACATTTATGTGATAGGATAGAAATAGTAGGAAATGTGAGTTTGCGAAAAAAACAAGTGAAAATAACGGACCATGCATGGCTTAAAGTAGGATTTAATATGAATAAAAAAAAAGAGATAAATATAAAGAATTTAATTGTACCTCATGTAGAGGATTTAATTTAAAGAAAAACGTAGGTTAAGACCTCATGTAAAGGACTTAATTTTAGAAAAAACCGAGTTATGTAAATAGCCGAGAAGGCTAATAAAGCTCAATCAATCAATCAAAAAAAAATCCCTCGTCCTCTCCCTCTCCCTTTCCCTCTTCCTCTCCCTCTCCCTCTTCCTCTCTCTCTCCCTCTCCCTTTCTCTCTCTCTCTCCCTCTCCCTCTCCCTTACCCTCTCCCTCTCCCTCTCCCTTTCCCTCTTCTCTCTCTCTCTCTCTCTCTCTCTCTCTCTCTCTCTCTCTCTCTCTCTCTCTCTCTCTCTCGATCCCTCTCTCTCCCTTCCCCTCCCCCTCCCTCTCCCCCTCCCTCTCCCTCTCCCTCTCCTTCTCTTTCTCTAGTGAGTACGGTGTGTGCACGTCCGTTGTGTTGCTCCTGTCTTAATGGGCTCATTTGTTGCAGGTTTATGCAAGTCTTTTTGTTGCTCGTCACGTGCTGTTGTCAGTACGCATCGGGCTATCGCTGGATTCTCGCTATTTGCATGACGAGTGTTTCTCATTATTGCAATATTATTTCTGAGAATCATTCCATGGATGATGTCGTTCTCTTCTACGCGTGTGCCTGCCGCTTGATCTGTTTTTTTTTCTACACCTGCTGTCCTGGCGTGCCATCGAGTTCAATATCGATATCGACGCGTCGATCGATAGTGGTGTGACTTCGAGTTGTCTCTAGCGGCGCCTTCACAGTGCAGGCGTGTGCGATGTGAATCAGGTATAGATGCGTGTATACTGTGTGCTCGATAATTGACTTCATCTATACTTGTATAATTTTAAGTATCGTTTTCATATTATAGTGTAAGTTAATCTTTTATTGCATAAGTGATCCTATGATTTGTTGGTGTGCATTATCTTGTAGCATATACAGTTTAGCAATTTGAATTTTACGCTTCGTGTAACATAGATAAATTAAGTTAAGATTCTAGCATGATATTTTTGTGCGTATCATATCTTGCTTTGTTCTAGTGAAATGTATGCTTTCAGAATTTGATCTCGTTATCTTAAGTGCAGAAAGACGATTGCGACTACTTCTGTTGAGTGTGAGTGTGGGAGATCATTTCATCCGGGTTGCGTCAAGCCATACTCGGTTACCAAGTACGCTGACACTTGTTGCAGGTCATTGTCGTCTTTAAGTTTACTTCTTACTTCTGAGGTTAGTGATACTGTGCCGTCTTTCAGCTTTGACGTGATGGCTTCTCCCGTGGACACCGACACTCTATCGCATGCTCAGTCGCGATCTCAGTGTAACAACTCTACCAGTGAGCTTTTGCTTCGCTTAACGGAACAGCTGAGTGCGTCTAACGTTAAATTAAATGAGCAGTTGCGCGAGTCGAATAGTCGTTTTTCTGCTTTTGTTGAGGAGCAGCGGCGTACTAACAACGAACTTATAGATAAGCTTGATAGGCTGAGCTGCATTGCGAGCATTGAGTCCAATAGTGATCGTATTGTAGAGCAATGCGCTGCTCTTAGGAGTGAGATCCGTGAGCTGAGAGGTGATCAAAGTCGTTCGCCTGTTCCGCCGACTCAATCTGAGAATGAGCTTGTTATATCTGGTTTGCCTGGCGCTTTTTCTATCACTCCCTCCGCGTGTGTGCGCAATGTATTCGCTGCTTTCGATATCCCTGATTTATCTTGTCATGTTCTTGATGTCAGGGCTGTCATACGGAAGCCTCCTTCTGCAGCATCTGGCACAACGTCGCCATCTTCTCCTCGTTCGTTAGTTGTTACCTTAGCTTCTCCGGCCGTGCGTGATATTGTTATCTCTAAAAAGCGTGCACGGTGTACGCTGAAACAGAGAGAGGTCTGCGGTAATGACTCAGATAGGACGGTCTACGTCAACGAACTGCTTCCTAAGGAGACTTATGGCCTGCTTCAGCAAATTAAACATGTCGCCAAGGAGGAATCATATAAGTATGTGTGGGTGAGGGATGGACGTGTTTGGGTCAGACAGTCCGACGGCGGGCCTGTAATTCAGATTAATTCTTGTACCGATCTTGATACGCTCCTTTGACGGGCACATTCCGACTGCTTATCATCTTCCGTTTCATTTCGTCGATTGGCTTTGAGAACTTCTCACTTCAGTGTTGCTCAATTTAATGCAAACTCTCTTTGAGGTCACATCGACTACATTCGATCATACTTCCATGCTAACTTTTATCACATAATCTCGGTCTCTGAGACATGGCTTAACGCCAATATCTCAGACGAACTAGTTGCTCTGGATGACTACTTCCTTATCCGACATGATCGTGTGAGTCAGATTGGTGGTGGGGTAGCATGTTATATGCATAAATCGCTTAAGGTTAGGATCTTAGCTACCTCAAGCAACGTCTGTGTTAATGTACTTGAGTATCTTCTTATCGAGGTGCGTCTGTCGAGTGGCAATTCGGTGCTTCTTGCGTCCATCTATAGGAGACCTAAGGGACTCTTCTTACATGAGTTTGTTGAGTCATTAGCTCGATTCTCGCACCTTTATAGGAATATCATTATTAGCGGTGATTTAAACTGCAATCTATTGTCAACGAATTGTGAGGCGCAGTACTTGCGCGGAATCATGTCTAGCTTATCTTTACATATTGTGGACTCTGGTCCTACGCATCATACAGCTTGTTCTGACTCGTGGCTTGATATTTTTGCGGTGGATGATGCGGACAAGGTGGCATCATTCATGAAGTCTGCGAGTCCTTTTATCGCTGGGCACGATATCATAGCGCTCTCTTTAACACTTAATGCTAATCATACATCTGATCGTCCATCTCTCGACGTAATTACAAGCGCATAGATTGTTCAGTGTTCACTGAATTTCTCGGTTCTATTGCAGGCGAGGTGAGAGCTGCGATCGATGGTTTGTCTAGTGATGCGGATGTCGATGAATTTTGTGAGGTACTGTTTCATCACTTACTAAGAGCACTTGACACCTTTGCTCTTTTACGTGTGTTTGTTGTTAGGAAACCTCCTGTGAAATGGCTCACGAGGGAATTGGTTGATCGATTGTTTTATTGTAACCGGTTATATAAGCGCGCCAAACGGACTAATTGTTTGTTAAGCTATGCTATGTATCGACTTATTCGCAATCAGCTAAATGCTGACATCAAATGTGCAAAAAAAAAGAGTGAATTTCACTTCAAATCTCTTATTAGTATAACGGATCCAGCAAAACTTTGGAGGGAGCTAGCACGACTTGGTCTTGCGAAGTCATCTCACACTTCTCCTCTTCATTTCTTTACTTCTAATCAGCTCAACTCTTATTATTCCTCTGTTTCCAATGCTCAACCTTTTTGCTTACAATCTGACTTCATTTCTGCCATTGCTTCCATAAATCGTCTTTCTGACCGTCCTGAGTTTGTTTTCTCACCTATTTCTGCTCAGTCTGTTTTCAGGCTTATTACTGCCCAGTCCATCTACTCTTATGCCTCCGGTTCCGATGGTATTCCTCTCTATGCTCTCCGTATCGCATGGCTAGTGGTCTCTTCCTGTATTACAACTTTGTTTAATCGTTCTCTGGACGCTGCTTTGTTTCCATCCAAGTGGAAGAAAGCATATATTCGCTCTCTCTCTAAAATTCGCACACCTCTATCCCCGTCTGACACTAGACCAATTGCGAACTTACCTGAACTATCTAAACTATTAAAGAAAATAGTTGCTTCGCAGATTGTTGAGTATTTGAATCAACATAATATCCTAAATCCCAGGCAATCTGCGTATCGTGTGGGTTATAGCACGCAGTCTGCGCTCCTGCGTGTTTGCAACGACATTAGGCAGGGAATTGACGTTGGACTCTTGACCATTATGATACTGTTCGACTTCAGCAAGGCGTTCGATACTGTCCCTCATTTGCAGCTGCTTATTAAACTCAAGGAGATTGGTTTCTCAGATGCAGTTCTAAACTGGATTTTCTCTTATTTGACCGGACGCTCTCAAGCTGTTATTGACGATACTGGCAATCTTTCTGATTGGATTTTCACTTCTTGTGGTGTTCTTCAAGGCTCTGTGCTTGGCCCATTGTTGTTTTCTCTGTTTATTAATGATATATGTTATATACGTTCTTTTGTGTTTCATATGATTTTCGCAGATGATGTTCAAATTTACCGTCAGTGTTCATTTGCTGATATCCCCCTTGTTTTGGAGCTAATGTCGAGAGATGCCAATGCAATTTTTAAGTATGCTAACAGGAATGGGCTCAAGCTCAACCCAGCCAAGTCTAAGGTCATTATATTTGGTAGTCTAGCTTATGTCAATGGTATCGATCTTGGCTGTTTATCTCCCATTATCGTGAATAACACTCCTCTACCATTTGTAAGTGAGGTGAGAAACTTAGGTGTGGTATTTACGTCCAATCTCTCTTGGACTAAACACATCTCGTTAGTCTCGCAAAAAGTCCAATTTGCATTGCATAATCTAAAATTTAATAAAAATTCTCTTTCGACCAACCTTAGGATAAAGCTAGTCGTCACTCTCATCATGTCTCATATTGACTACTGTTGTCTTGTTTATCATGGTCTTAGTAAAGAGTTAAACACCAAATTACAACGTCTTGTCAATTGCTGTATTCGCTTCATTTTTAATTTAAAGTATGATGAACATATTACTCCTTACAGACGTCAACTGAGGTGGCTCACTGTTGAGAATAGGCGGCTGTACTTTCTTGGATGTCAGATATATCGTATTCTTTATATGAGTACGCCTGTGTATCTCCGTGAGCTGTTTATTGCTCCTGATCCATCACTGAAGCGATCTGACCGACTAGCTTCATTGGCTGCTCAAACTTTCCACATTCCGGCTCATAGAACTACTGCCTACAGAAATTCTTTTCTGTTTTCGTCGATATATTTCTGGCACTCTCTTCCTGGCACTATAAAATCAGCATCTTCCCTTCCTGCCTTCAAGAGTCTTCTTAGTGCCTACTTACATGCGTCTGAATCTGAGTGACTGGTTTATTCCTTTTTCTTATTTCTGTGCTTGTCCTTTGTTTTGCCTGTGAGGTGCTATTCGGCTGGTTGTGAGTTGCGTTAGTCTTAGTTGCGTTAGTCTTAGCTGCGTTGCGATTAGGTTTAAGTTGCGTTAGTCTTAGTTGCGGTAATTATAAGTAGTTTTTAAGTTTTTAAGCTTTCTTGTCTTGCGTTAGTCTTGTTGCGCTGATGCGATTAGTTTTAAGTTGCGTTAGTCTTGTTGCGGTAATTATAAGCAGTTTTTAAGTTTTCTTGTTTTTGTTGCTTTTATTTATGTTTGTATATGATTGCTTTGTTATTTTTTTTGCTTTTTAGTTTTGCTTGGGCATATAAAATATATATATCATATCTCTCTCTCTCTCTCTCTCTCTCTCTCTCTCTCTCTCTCTCTCTCTCCCTCGTTTCCTCCCTCCCTCCCTCCTTCCCTCCCTCCCTCCCTCCCCCCTCCCTCCCTCACTCCCAGGGCCTACTGTGTCCTCAGTTGGTCTTCAATGTAAACCAAATTCGAAAAACATATTCCGCAGTCAAATTGACGACAATAGCAGAACAAATCTGACAATAGCAGTACGACGACAGATTGACAACAAACTCAGGACAGATCAGTTTACTGCAAAGCGGCAGCCGATTGGCACGAAAAGTAGACCAGATAACAAAATGTCTGTAATTTTGCCGGTAAGTTGCTATCATCAAGTCGAACAATTAAATTAAAAAGTAAACGAAACAAACGATATTCCTCAATAGTTTACGTTACATATATATACTATAGCATTTCAGAAATAAAAGCGCGCTTTTATCAATAAAAGAGAGTTGAGAATATAGGCCTTTGTGTTTATTTAATTATTATCAGTCTTCAAAAACTATTAACTAAAATAAGGTTCCATTAACGTTACCATCAATCCAAAAAATGTGCCACACTTTATTATAAGAGTGGACTTTACGAAACAACAGATACAAATTGTACAGTTTCGTGATTTATGTATCGTTCTTATACCATCGTTCATCGTATTTTTCTTACGAGAAACTGATCCTATCGAATGCCATCTATTGGATGATCCAACATTTGTATATTTTTTTTATTTGAAAATGACCTTACTTGTTAACAATATGTTGGCAAGATGAAAACAATGAAAGTATTTGATAGAGCATTGTAATGACGAAAAATTTACGACATAACAGATGCTGCTGCATTCTTGCGTAACAAATGCTGACACTTTTGTAATAGCAACGCTGTTTGAAACTTGCTCGCTTATCCGAGTCATCTGTCGTCAACATACATTGTTGTATTTTTGCGAGATGTTTGCTGTCACTGTTTGCGATAGCTAAACTGCTTGGCATTTGCCATCAATTTGCCAACAATATGTTCGGTATCTGCTTGCTGTTAGCTACCATTCTGTCATATATCTTGCCGACAAAGGTTATTGTTGCACATTGACGGAAGTGTGCTAACAATTGACAATAACAAAGTATTTTTCTCATTTTCAGTTTTTCAATAAACATATTATAATTTGTTGCCGACATTTGCAATTGCAGAAAATGTTATAAGGAGGGGGGTGTTAAATTTCAAACGTAACAGGTCGAATATCTTGATAATTAAATAAAATATCAGGGTTTGGTTTTTTTAGGTTGTATTGTTTCGAGGCAGACAAATTTTGATAACAAAAAAATTGACCTTGGGTGAGGTGTCAATGTCAAATGAAGGTCAACTTTATTTTTTTAAATAGCAGCATAATTTTGTAAACACCTACATTTGTAACCTTTCTTATTACGAATTCAACGGGCTATGACCCAAAGTCGCCAAAGGTCAAATGACCAAATGCGAATTTACGATATTGTTGCCTTCGAACTGCTTAGTGCCCGTCTACAATAGGTGTTTTAAGCCCGAAGTCCTAAGAAATTGACCAATTACAGTCAATTATTCTCCTCAAATTCAACTGTGATTGAACAATTTCTCAAGTAGACCGGGACTTACAGTACGGCTAACTGGCTCAGTGAGCACCCTAGGCTCCTTGAGACTCTCTTCGCTATATGTTGTTTACATTCATGGCTATTTTCTTAAAGAAAGCCAGAGTCGAGTTCAGAAAAAACAGGACAGAAAATCAGAATAGAGTCCAGGAAACACAGGATAGAAAGTCAGAATCAAGTCCAGGAAACACAGAAAATTAGTAGCCCAAGTAGGGTTTCACAATCGACGCAATGTCAAATCGATGTTGATTTTGGGATTTCAGGCTACATGGTCCAATATGGACTTCGCATATAGACCTTTAATCGCGTATAAAGCTGGGTCTAATCAATCAAATCTTAAAGAATTATATATGAAATAAGGATAGAAAAGACTAAAGAATAAAATAGAATTATATAAATAGCCTGATATCTCAAAATTGGCGGAAGTTAGAGCAACCATTTCTCAAAAAATTCAAAATTTTATAAAAAAAAAACACTTTTACCGATTATCGCCAAATTTAATACCAATTTTTTTTTAATTATAGTCTATATAAAATTACATGCATAACTTATACATGTAAACAGAATAATAAATTTCTTTCGCCAGTGAATAGAATTTAAAGTACCTTAAATCGACCGTAACTGGCAATATATAACGTCTTTTCCGATATGAACATTGAAAAACTGTGAGCCAACTTGGTTTGTCGGATTCACACAGCACTTTTTCAGATCATCATCGAGACATTATTAATTTCACTGGCGAAATAAATTTATTATTCTGTTTATTATACACCGTCGACTGAAGCATCGGTGCTCCATCTTATAGTTGTTATTGCGATAAATATTACCACAGCCCCAGTGGTCGAATTGGCACGACACCCGCACGGTATACGGGAGGTACCAGGTTCAAACCCTGGCTGGGGTAATATTTTTTTGCAATAAAAATTTAAACTATTTAATTTGGAAATTACATCAACTGACCAAAATGGTCGAAATTAATAATGTCTCGATGATGATCTGAAAAAGTGCTGTGTGAATCCAACAAACCAAGTTGGCTCACAGTTTTTCAATGTTCATATCGGAAAAGACGTTATATATTGCCAGTTACGGTCGATTTATGGTACTTTAATTGTTATACATGTAACTTTTTGAACAAAAATCGGTAATTCCTTCACCGATCCTCGCCAAATTCAATACCTTCCTTAAATGATATCTATTCTATTCATCAAATAACTTACACATATTTTAAGCAAAAATCGGTAACCCTTTCACCGATCTTCGCAAAATTTAAAACAACTTTATTTTAATGATACTGTATATAAAATTACATGTACATCTTATACACTTTTTAAGCAGAAATCGGTAATCCCTTCACCGATCCTCGCCAAACTTAGAACAACCTTCCTTTAATGATACTCTATATATAAGATTACATGTATAACTTGTCCAATTTTTAGGCAAAAATCAGTAACTCCTTCACCAATCCTCAAAAAATTCAAAATTTTATAAAGAAAAAGAACCCTTTTACCAATTATCGCTAAATTCAAAATACCAACGTTCTTTTAATGATATTCTATTTATATAAAATTACATATACAACTTAAGCTGCGGTCCACTTGACGCTACAAATGCTTCGAAGCATTCCTTTTCTCTTTTCTTTCAATGAAGAAAGAAGGAGAAGAAGAACGCTCCAAAGCATTTGTAGCGTCAAGTGGACCGCAGCCTTATACATGTAACTTTTTGAGCAGAAATTGGTAACTCTTTCATCGATTTTCGCCAAATTCAAAACCTTATTTTAATAATAGGGGAGACCGGGGCTATTCGTGACACATTTTTGTTTTGAATTTTTTTCTCGCTTTGTATAAATGTTTAAAAAAATTTTATTTGTGCGATGTAATCGCCCATCTCTCTAGTTTAAAGGAAAAAAAATTATAGGTTTTTATCTCACGAGTCTCGAAATATATCAAGAATGTATCGCTGTGTCATGTGTCACGAATTGCCCCGGGGCCGGGGTAATTCGTGACAGACCACGGGGTAATAATACGTAACACTTTCTCTGATTGAACAGACTATATGGATTTCTTTCGTTTTTGGAATTTTTATCTACCATATACTTTGAAAAAGCCTTTAATTGTCAGAATTTACATATTATATGTATAAAAAATTATCAGGAAAAAAGTAATGCCTATTCTATTAATCGCCCTTATCGCTCACATTTGATTACGGGTTCCACTTCTCGAAGGCGTCCACGGTTCCTGCGAACTGGTTTTTCCTTTGAACGATTATTCGTGGTTTTTTGGTTGCCCCAATTGCTCGTGTCACGAAATGCCCCGGCCGGCGTGGTTTTTCCTCATTCATGATCCGTGACTTATAGATAATAAAGAATACCATAAAATCTACTCATGCATTATGCTTAGTGAAGTCGAGTGACTGAATACAATTTACCGTTTCGGATCTCTTATTATTTTATTCAGCAAGAAAACAAATTTTCGGGATTTAAAAAATTTTACTTTGAGCACTTGAAACAGACTTTCTGTCACTGAGAGAGAAAAATATATGGTTGACACGCAAATGCCATTCCGTTGGTACCTATATAGAGGACACTAAAGAGACATCTGTGATTGATATTACAAGTTTCTAGCAGCAAGCATTTAAAAGAGGCCCGCGACAAAATTTCAGCAGTGTCACGAATAGTTCCGGTCTCCCTACTCTATAAAATTACATGTACATCTTATACGCTTGTAACAGTATAATTATATATTCCCCTCAACATCGACGCGATCCGACTCGTCGGGAGTTTTTTTGGCGTATATATGATATTGTTATTCTGTATAAATATGTTATGTTGATGCCTAGAGTGACTCAGGCGAACAGGAAACGTATTATTTCAAAAATCTTAAAGACGAGATACGGTATAAAGGAACTATCGGTGGGAATGAACGACCCGGGCCAGCAATTGTAAGGGCGAGGAGAAGACAGCGATATCAGCCACACTTGGACTCGGCCCATAAGGCGGACAAGGACGCCAAACTAGCTGTCGCCGGAGAAAGCCGGGAAATTGACGGGGCTGCCCGAATATCATTAGGTTCACCGGCGAAACTAACGAGACGCGCACGCGCCAGCTGTCAAAGCGGCCTAAAGGCCATTGCACGTAACAAAGATTTAGCCATAATTGTAAGGCCGTAAGAAAATAAACCAATCACAGTCGATTATTCTCCTCGCACTCGAAGAATAATCGAGTGTGATTGGTCTATTTTCTTATGGCCTTACGATTACGACTAAAACTTTGTTACGTCCAATGGCATTAAGCTGGGCCTTCGTCGGAGCACCGGATTGCCGGAAAGCTCACTCTCCGGAAAGCCGTGCTAACGTCATCATATTTGTAATTCCGGGAGTCGTTCCCCCGAGTAGTCGGACCGCTGCTCCTTATTGAATTTTGCGATACTAAACGTCGTACTTCGTCACTGAAATATATTAATCATTGTATATATAACAATAAGAATTTGTCGAGAAGTTCCTGTCGGCAACTGCAATGTGAGTATTGTAATAAATCTGTATTCTCTTGCCTGAGTGATAATTATATAAAATTTAACCATATAATATTAAATATGTGAATTAATAATAAGCGAAAATCTAATTCAGTCATATCTGAGGGTCCCTTCGACCATCCACCCCCTGAGTTTAGTTTTGTACCCTTTTGCTAATTTTGTAAAAATTGGCTGGCGCCCTGTAAATATTTTTTTTGTAACTTAGAGCCCCGACGGCTACGGACCTGGCTGCGTCGGGTGAAGGCTGTAATATGTATAATTAATAAATTATAGATGTAATTAACACTAATAAATTGGTAATAATTTATAAAATAAAACAGCCTGTATCACACTTTTTAAGCAGAAATCGGTAATCCCTTCACTGATCCTTGCTAAATTCAACACCAACCTACCTTTAATGATACTCTATCTATAAAAAAAATTAAGCTTGATATCTCAAAATTTGCGGAAATTAGAGCAATCACTTAGACTTCTTTAAACAGAAATCGGTAACCCCTTTATTATTAGCAATTTTTATTAATTCTATTATATTCTTCAGTTTTTTTTCTACCCCTATTTCATATATAATTCTTTAAAATTTGGTTAATTAGTTCTTGAGTTATAAAAATTTCGGTAAATTTGGCACATACGTACATTCATACATACGGACATTTTTTAAAATTACGATTTTCCAGTGTTTTCTAACATAAGGAACACATTGGCATCGAAAACTAAAAAAAAAAAAACAATTTTTTCTTTGGTTATGAGAAGCTGGGCTTTGAACGAGCGACGTGCTCCCGCCCTTCTAGATAAGGGCAGCTCCCGAGTGGCGCGAGCCTCGGGGCGCCACGCTTACGTGCGGTGTTGAGTGACAACAGAAGAGCTCGTGGTGTCATAGCATTCAGACGTGTACAAAGAGCAAATATATTATATAGAGCATTATAGAAATAATTGTGTTTTCCTGTCCACCTCGCCACGCATACAGTCGCCGTTATCGAATAGCCTACATTGGTCTTCTTTTTTTCTCTCTCTCTCTCTCTCTCTCTCTCTCTCTCTCTCTCTCTCTTTACCCGTATTTCATACATAATACTTTAAAATTCGGTTGATTAGACCTAGCTTTATATGCGATCAAAGGTTCATATACGAAGTTTATAAAAACAACGCTTCCACTATGAGGAAGCAATAGTCAAGAATGTAAATAATGTATAGCGAAGAAAGTCTCAAGGCGCCTAGGGTACTCACTGAGCCAGTTAGCTGTGCTGTAAGCAGTTCGAAGGCAATAATATCGTAAATTCGGGACTTGATTAGCGGAGCGAGTGAGAGGTGTATGCGTGTGCGAGCTGCGAGGAGGGAGTTCAGAGCGAGTTAGGAAGCGCGGTAGATGTTAGAGCGATATAAAAAGGTAGAAAGAATCATTTAGGATAAAGATAGGGTAAAAAGCAAGACTGGAAACATTAGGTTTACATAAAGGAGAGCGTAAAAGGACAGATGTTTTGAAAGGAAGTTAGGTGAGCGGAGGCGAAGGCATAGCGCGGCGCTGGCGAGCGTTCATAAAGGCAGAGACTTTAGCTCGTCGAGTATAAAGTAGGCAGCGACATTAGCCGGCAGCCAGAGATAAGTAATAGGAATTAGTATGTCCGAACAGTCCGAAGGTAAAAAAAAGAGTGAAAAGGATGAGAGAGAGATAGAGAGAAAGAATTGGAGAAGGATAGAGATAAAAGCTCGGATCTACCAGCCACAGAAGCGAGGAAAAAAAAAATTTACGCCACACCGATAACAGTAAAGAAAGGAAAAGGCAGGCCCTCTAAAGAAGATTCAAAAGGGAGAGAAAGATCATCCTCAACTAGTATTTTAAAATAGGTATATGAGGGGCAATAAAAGTATAGACGGCGACTTAGGCTGGTATTCATAGTCTTCAAGATTGTCTTAACCCTCCGAGAACACACCTATTTTTTCATTTACGGAGAACCCTCTGGGTCAATTTGACCCTACACACACTTTGATCGTCCACCATTTTAAATTGACGAGTGCCATCAGCTTGAAAAAATTTCCAGATGTACTTGGAACATTGTGAAATCAATTGATATAAATAAAAAGTGCCGTTGGAATTATTTGCATATTTTAAAAAATTTAAAAAAAAATTATTTTTTTTGAAAAATTTTTTTTTTAAATTTTGAGTTTTTTTGGAAAAAAAAACGTAATTTATGAACAAAATTTTATTCTTTTATTAATAAAAAAATAAAAAACGGTCAAATTGACCCAGTGTGTTCTCGGAGGGTTAAGTAATGTCACCGAGATCTTTAAGGGGATGCTAAAGCTAAGGCCGAACTTCCGCGACGTCGGTAATGTCAACTAAAGCAAAGGCCGAACTCCGACGGGCACGTAAGGTGGTGCCACTGGTGGTGACAACGCGAAACTCCGTACACGTACACACACCACTGAATTGCTCACACGGACGCACGGCGTCTATGGATTCTAGCAATACGGCCTGAACCTGAAAATGCTTTCTGGCCGGCCGTCCGTAGCAGAAGGCAGTAACGTATCAAGGCTAATAAGCACCCGCTTTTTATAAATTACATATTCTTATGCACACATGTGCGTATACACATATAATATTTATCTAATTATTATGTGTATGTTTATAATTGTCTGATGACAAATAATAACAGTAGCACAATTGAGAATGTGAATTAGTATACATAGTATATATTGACGCGGGTACTAGACTTGGCAATTTACTGCATCTCTTGCACCTCTAATAATTTTTTTCTTGTAATGTAAATGAATGATGTAAAACTCTTTCAAAGGATCTATCCATTCTTGATGGGGTAAAATAATAACTTCTATAACACAAATGCAATAAATATTAAATTTATATAGTATTGATTTATATAACTAATTTTATTCTGTTTTTATATAGAAAAATATACCTCAGTCTTACAATTAGCATCAGAGTAGAGGGTAACGGCAGCTGATGAACAGTATAGATAACAAACTGAATAAAAAACTTAATTATATTATAACATAATCCCATAGTAAACCAGTTTGTAACTGTTATGTAACTTATTTAGGGAGCACATGGAAAGAACAACTCTTCATTTATATAGTACCTATACTTTACTCCTGTAAAAGGATTTTGCGATCTATAAAACCGTTTCAAAGAACGAACTTTGACAGATATAACAATGTCGTACAGATGCCTCGTTAGACAAGGACAGATATCTCTCGTATTATTCCTTTCTCCCCTATGTATGTAATTTGCATGCACTCATTTATTCCTCTCTCTCTCTCTCTCTCTCTCTCTCTCTCTCTCTCTCTCTCTCTCTCTCTCTCTGGTGAGTACAGCGTGCACGTCTGTCTTATTGCTCCTGCTTTGACCGGATATTTTTCTGCCATGAGTTGCCTTTGGGCTATTTTGTTGCAGGTGTGAGCATGTTCTTATATAGCTCGTCACGAGCTACTATCATTTTCTCTGCCACTGTCTCTTAATTCCTGGAAACTGTGTGACGAGGATCGTTGATTCTTACTGCGCATGAGCCTGCTATCTGTTCTGCCCCCTTCTGCACTTTACTCTCACTTTACTCTCGAGGTGCGCATGACGATCTGCTGGGGCCTGTTGCGTTCTGGGTGTTGGCTGACCTGCGTCTGGAACGGCTGGTGGTGCTGTCGAGTGGGGGTTGTCTGCCCTGCGTGCGTTCGATCTTGATCTTCGATACGATTGTCGCTAGTGATTGTGCGCGGTGAGAGTTAGCGTACATTTTATCTGGTCGCTCTACGGTTCAACCTAAGCGTCGTCACTTGTGTTCTTGACGAACTTGCGTGTAATTCTTGCGTTGTGGTCATTGTATAACTACACATGCAGCCTACGTGTTATAAGTGCAGGAAATCAATTGCTAATAGGTTGATTGAGTGCAAAGAGTGCAGAAAGGCATTTCATCCCGGTTGTATTAGATCCTATTCAGTGTCAAGGAACGCTGAGTCCTGCTGTATTTCTCTCTTAACATCATTGGATATACCACCTCTTACACCAACACCTGTCACAACCGCGCTTTCATTTGAGTTTGAGAACATGGCTTCTTCTGCTGTCTTGCATACTCAGTCGACCTCACTGCCTGCGACAAATGAGCTTCTGCTGGGTTTGATAGAGCAAATGAAACTGTCTGACTCGAAGATCTCAGCTTTTATTGCTAATCAACAAAAAATTAATGACGATATCATGAGATCTGATTTAAGAATTTCTGCTTTTATAGAGAGTCAGGAAAAAACGAATGAAGTTATTAATAGCAAATTAGATCTTATTAATTGCCTATCAGAAACAGTCGCCAACAATTCTCAGCGTATTTCCTCATTGGAACGTCAGAATGAGGCTCTTAAAAAAGAACTGCATGATTTAAAAATGTCGCGCTCGGAATGTCACGATGTTAGTGCTAATGAGTTTATTGTCTCCGGGTTACCGGAGCCGCTTCCGTTATCTCCTTCTGTGTCTGCGCGCAACGTGCTTTCAGCGCTTGATGCTGTTGATGTTTTGCCGCATATTCTTAGTGTAAGAGTTGTCCGCAGGTTTCCCCCTGATTCTGCTTCTTCACACTCTACTGCTTTTGCAGCTAGTAATTCTTTGTTTATTACTGTGACCTCTAATGCCGTCCGTGATCTAATTATATCCAAGAAGCGAGCTAAGGGTGTTCTTAGGCAAGGGGAGGTCTGCGGAAATGACTCCAGGAGTATTGTATATATTAATGAATTGCTCACTAAGGATGGCTATGAGTTGCTGCAGCGGACCAAGTGTATTGCTAAGGAACGTTCTTTTAAATATGTTTGGATAAGGCATGGGCGGATTTGCGTGAGACGATCAGATGGCTCGTCTATTATTTACATTGATTCAAGCGCCGATCTGACTCGCCTCGATTGACCTCATGAGATGCATCCGCTGAGGTGTTCGAGTCGCAATGAGTCTGAGTTTCGGGTTGCTCAGTTCAACGCAAACTCCCTTCGTGGTCATGTTCGTGTAATTCTTCTCGGATACGTTTTGTTAAATTCAACGCTTATTCCTTTCGTGGACATATCGACTTACTTGCATGTGAAATTGGATAACATTGTTTCTGGTATAGAGCTTCTAGTCCTTTCATTCCTTATTATTAGCTCGTAAATTGCACTACGCCTTAGTTCTTAGTTTATATGCACTATTTAGTTCTTTTCAGTAATACTTGCTCCTTATATTTTATTCTTTTTCACTGTACTCATTATTAGTTTAAGTTGCGTTAGTTCTTAGTTTTATAGTGTATATTATTGAGATTGCTGGTTGCTTGCCTTAAGAGAGAGAGAGCATGCATATCATGCTAGCTCCTGTCGCTATATTTCGCTTTTGTTTATATCACATTGTATCTTTGCATCTTGCAACTGCTATATATTATTGTAATTGCTGTGGTATTGTAACTGCTATAGTATTGTAATTGCGATATTATTGTAACTGCTATATTACTTTTTGCCCCTTAGCCATTGCTCGGGCATAATAAATCTATCTATCAATCAATCAATCAATCAATCTCTCTCTCTCTCTCTCTCTCTCTCTCTCTCTCTCTCTCTCTCTCTCTCTCTCTCTCTCTCTCTCCCTCTCTCCATCCCTGTCCCTCTCTCTCTTAGTACACTGGGTAGCGTACACTAGTATGGTAAAATCAAGATTTTTTGGAAGTGTGGTGTTAGGATTCTAGGGTATATTTTGAGGAAAGAAAAACGGTAATGTTATTTAGGACAAGAAACTCTATTTACTATTTTCTTGATAAAATGTTGGGAAATATAAACGAAAATACATATATAAATGAAATATATATTATGATATATTATTTTTTTTTATTGTTACTGTCAAAAGTAAATAATATTACATAAAACCAGTAATGCAATTGAACATAGATATACATATACACACGCACACGCACACGCATACGCAATCGCACATACATACGCATACGCACATACATATTATTTTTATTATTTTTTCTGTGGGCCCCAGGCCCCGTCGACGATGACGATATCACGGACATGGGGCGTCTCCAGGATCATGCTCCGATTACTTTGTATGTATAAGAATAATTCTGCATAAATTTTTCTATGCAAAATTGCATTATTGCTCTAGTTTTATGTAAGATTATTTACTTTCGACAGTAACAATAAAAAAATAATATATTTCATTTATATATGTATTTTTGTTTATATTTCCTAACATTTTATCAACGCAATAATAAATAGAGAGTTTTTTGCCCTAAATAAGATTACCGTTTTTCTTTCTTCAAATATACCCTAGAATTCTAACACCACACTTCCAAAAAATTCTGATTTTACCATACTAAGTGTACGCTACCCAGTGTACTGAGGGAGAGAGAGAGAGAGAGAGAGAGGGAGAGGGAGAGGGAGAGGGAGAGGGAGAGGGAGAGAGAGAGAGGGAGGGAGGGAGAGAGAAAGAGAGAGAGAGAGAGAGAGAGAGAGAGAGAGAGAGAACGCTTCCAGATATAGAAAAATTGAAAGATGGAGAAGGAACGACAATGAAAAAGAAAGAAGAAAATGAGACGCAGTTTGCATTAGAGAAGAAAGAAGAGGACGGATCTGTCATTTCAATCCTGAGAGAAATTAGAGACGAGATGAGGGACCTGAGAGACGAGATGAGAGAAAGGATGAGTGTCTTGGAAGAAGGATGAAGAAAAAAAGAAGAAAGGATAGAGGAAAGGATGGATAAGCTAGAAGGGAGACTATCGAAGATGTGGATTCACTGTTCCAACATTTGCTCTAATACAGGTTTTTTCCAGTAGCATTGTACATCTGTAGGAGATGAATCTTCTGAACGCCTGTGAATTCACATCACAAAAACTATTGCGTGCTTGCAACTATCTATAGTACAATAAATTATATAAGTTAATTAATATTTGTTATAATACACATTAAGTAAACTTATATACAAAATCATAGATTTATAGATCAAGCCTACCGCGATTTGAAGCAGCTCAATCTTGACATTCCACATTAATAATTGATTCATTTTCTTCATTAACTATTACAATAACAGAATACGCTTTATTTCAAACTCGGTGTTCAGGACAAACTTTGACTTTAACTGTACATATTGAATTTTCTCTTTTTACACAAACATAACCCTATTGCGGAATCTCCATAGTTTTGTCGAGAAGAACTAAAATAACAACAAATAAATGTGTAAGCCATATTAACAATATTGTAAAAGATAAGTATAATCAAATCTTAATAAATTTTCTTATGTTAAAAACTTACTATTTTTGCATTGCGGACCTCAGCAGCATTAAAGTTGTCATTATTTTTCACATATTTACATACCATAAACATGTGTCTACTTTTGGTAAATTATTGGAATTACCTTTTACAAAGCCCGAATCAACCATTTTTTCGAGTTTTTACTTTATATTAATATGATATATCGTCTTAAAACAATATTATTTAACACTGACACTGTTTCTCTTATGGAGATGTCATCGAGTTTTGTCGTGGAGACGTCACAAGTCACAAGTCCGTGAGCCAATGAGATGGCGTTTCGTTTATGTTCATATGTGACGCTTTTTAAAACATTATTTATAAAAATTTGGACTAACATAAAAATATATTTATAGCAATTTTATATTTTTTACATTATATATAATATTATATATTTTTTTCAAAGCATTTTAATTTTTTGTTTTGTACCCAATTGCAAAGATCACATTAAAGAATTAGCTAGGAAAGGTAGGATTGCGGTAAATAGGACGTGGGGTCTAGGAGAATGGATCTGTAAAGATGATTTCATAAGGAGAGGGAGTTTGTTTAATTACCTAGTCCAGAGTGTGATGTCGTATAGGGTGGGGGGATGGGAAAAAAGGACTTAGAAAAAATTATGCTAGATTACGCAAGATGGGTTTTCGATTTAAAGTTCTGTATTCCAAGATACCTCTAATGTCAATGGAACTCAGGGTTGAGAAAGCTTAGCATAGGATGGGGAGGAAGGGCAATGGGATATGAGGAAAAGATTAGGGAAATGGATGAGTGCAGATGGGTCAAGAAATGTTGGATAGAGAAAGAGAAAAACAAATGGAAAGACAGATATGGTAGAGAGAGAGAAAAGTACTATAATATTATAGAAACGGGTGGGGGGTGGAAGCAGTTGAGTCGTTAAAGAGAGAAGGAAGGAACTTAGAGGGAGAGATTAAATTAAGAGACTGAGATACAGAGGCAAGTGGAAAAGAATAATATAATAGAGTCGAAGTATAACAGGAAGTATAAAGAGTTAGAGAGAGATGGAAATAGATCAGAATATCTAAGGATATGGCAAACATAGATAAACAGATCGAAGGGGATAGTATCAGAGCCCTGATAAATCTGAGATGTGGTAACATGGAATAGGAGAACATGTATTGGTGGAAGAAAAAGAAAAAAAATGTGTCTGTTCTGCAAGAAAGAAAGGGATAATTTGAAGCACTATGTAGCTGAGTGCAGCAGTGTAAAGAACCGGTTTATTATAGAACTAAGGAGGGATAACAGAAAAAGAATAGATAGACTATGGAACGATAAACTAGATACAACTAAAAAAAAAATACTAAGGAAATTATATAGGGATAGGAAAAAGATAGAAGCGGAGATGAGAAAAGATAGGCGAGAGCAGTAGTGATAAATAATGGCGAGTTTTAGCGTGAGGAAGATCCCGTCAAAATTCTGTTAATGTGATTGACGGGCGATGTGCGGATGGATGATTGTGTTAAGAAACCTATTGTAAACTAAATCCACTTCTTGGCAGCATCCGAAGTTAAATAAATATTATTAATATCGTAAATTCGCATTTGGTCATTTGACCTTCGGCGACCTTGGGTCATTAGCGCGTTGAATTCGTAATAAGAAAGGTTAGAAACGTAGGTGTTTACAAAATTATGCTGCCATTAAAAAAAATGAAGTTGACGTTTATTTGAACTTGACGCCTCCCAAGGTCAATCTTTTTGTTATTAAAATTTGTCTGTCTCAAAACGATACAACCTAAAAAAAATCGGACCGTGATATTTTATTTAGTTATCGAGATATTCGACCTGTTACGTTTTAATTTAACACCCTGTATAGTATTTTTAAGCTAACATATAATTTCTCATTAATTAATAAAAATAAAACTTTATTTTTAATATAAATATGTTTTTATTTTTAATCTTTGTTGGAACTAAAATTGATGAGTTCAGATATAGAACATACTCGTATTTAAGCATTATTAACAGCAAATTGAGAATTATATCGCCAGTAAGTGAAAAGAATTCAGCTTTGGTGTACTTTATTCGACCCAACTTAACCATTAATATTTTGCAAAATGTTTAAAAATAACAGAAATTGTTATGTTATTTTGTGCATATCTAAAATTAGGAAAAATGAACGATTTCAACAAAGAAGGTTCATATCTATTTTTGTGTTTAAGAACATACCTTTTCTGATATAAATACTTCTTCGTCATGAAATACAGCTCCCATCCATCTACTATCTTCCGCTATGTCTTTTGAAGAAAAAAATGACACAACTCCTTCTGTAGATAGTGCCTTAGATGAATCAATTTTCAAGATTTTTGCGTGCGCTCTAGTAGAGAGAACCAATGCTAAGTACAGTTCATTTGCAAATTTGGGCATGTCGTCACAATATATCGCTTCTCCCGTTGCTTGCTTAAATGCATTAACGTGTACAAGAGGACGTCCTATTAAATCATACGATTCTTGATTTTTAGGCACCTGTCAGAACGAAATATCATAATTTTATTGTATTTAAATAATAATTTGTAAGTATTCAGAATAAAATATTACCACTTGGTAATATTGTGAGCTTTTTGGTGCTTTATAATGGAAACAATCCGAAGCGCTTTCTAATTCCTTTGATATATATTCGACATCCAAAACGTTTTTTGATAATTCCTTAGAGATGTGCATAAATCCTTTAAAAAATAAACTAAAAAAAATATGATTTGAGTTATTTGCAGTATGCTTTGTTAATTTATCTTTTAATTATTAACGTATTCTAATATCAAACCTGAGAGTGAGAGATCGACGGTATTTAATCATTCCTCCTGGTGCATTATCTGTTAATGGTAGTTCCTCAAGTAAGGAATCATAAATCTCCTCCAAGATCGATTTATTCCATTTTCTGAAATTACAGTGTTCGATAAAACTAATTTTTTTCAAAGTCATGAAAAAAAGAACATTTTCCTCAATTTCTGTGCTAAATATTTTTTGATAAAACTCAGCTTCCGAATTGTTCTATTTTATCAAATCTTTGAGATATTTGAAATTAAAAATGTTAAAACCGACTATTTTAACATGTAGGCCGGTATTCATAGTTATTTAAGACCGTCTTAAGTTTAATCTTAAGATGTCATGAACCAATCACAGAGCCGTATTAGCGTCTTAAGACATTACTTAAGACGGTCTTGAAGACTGTGAATACCAGCCGTAGTTATGTTGTAAGTCGAAAGAGAGTCGTGCGAGAAGTATCGTTTCGATATATCGAAAGTCGCAGCGAGCGACGAGCGGAAGGTAGAGAATAGAGAAGATGGCGGAAGGAGGTCGCGCTTGTAACGGTGTGCAATAAATTAAGATTGTTCTGACAATATTTCGTCTCTAATTGACTCTCCACAGTTATGTATTGTGACGTTGCGGCCCGCCGCTTTGTGGCAGCGCCCCGCCGCCGTCACAAGGCGCGGAAGTTCGCGCTCAGGGACGAGCCAGGGAGGCGACGACGAGATCTCCAGAGGCCAACATTTTATATCATTTCCGCGTTTTGACTATTCTTTTATTTTCATGTGTAAATTGTAATGCGCGCGGCGCCTCACCCACACCACGGCGAATCTTCGAGGGAGTACCGATAACGAGAGGGGTCCGGGAAGACCAAGGACCGAGGAAGGGTGGCGAGGGCGGAAGCTACAGGGATCACGGGCGGCGAGAGCAACGCGGCAGGCGTGCGGCGAATGAGGCAGCGATGGACAAGGCGACAAGGCTGTCGATAGCGGGGCCCCAGGTACCGGGGAAAACCCGGCTTCGGCAAATTACCTCCACGCAATACCGGCCCGCGGGGTGGCTAGCCACCGCCCCGATGTCAAACCGGAGGCACACCGGCCAGAACAAAGTCCAGTCCGCTGCCCAGGGACAAAATGGAGGAGTCGCTACGCCGCCGAGGGACCGTTGCGCGCCCCCGAAGGATCCCCGTGCGACGATCCTGCGTTACGATACCGCGCGAGCTTGCAAGCTCGCTCCCGATTGGTTGGCGCGCTCCTACAGAAGGGGGTGCCGCATCGATTCCGCTATCGAGCGAATCTAGCGAGACACTCTCTGGTCGTCCGTCGGCGAGTCCGAACGTTCTTCTTAAGATACGCGATAGCCAACCCGAGTCGGGAGAATCTGTTACGCTGCGACGAACCTCGTACGAGGTCACGGCGAGGAGCCCTACGAGGAGACATCACATCGGTGAGGTTGCCCGCAGTACTTAATATTGAGATGTAAAGCCACCGCGACGCCGCCCTCCGGGGCACGCTCTCGTCCGGGAAAAACGTTGTAACATCGCAACGCGTACGGTCCCTTGAGACCGCGTATCGAATGGCGATCGACAGCGAGAGCGAAGGGCCTCGGGATGGTATCGTGGTTGCGGAATTGAGATAAAGACGCGATTGCGAGCCTCTGGAAATCGCGATAGATACGTGGCGAAATCCGTTACTGCGAGTCCGTTTCGTGTAATGTCCGCGCTCGTGATTGTGTCTCACGCCTTCCGTGTTCCCGGCGTATCAAATTACCAAACATTGCTCTTGTGGAATGTCGTATGCGTCGGCACATCAATCGCGTTAATCGGCCGTATGTGGGCTGATTGCCTTAGGGTAGTTATGTAAGATGTTTGGATACGTTGTTTCGGTAATTGCGTGTAAGAACTAGTCGTGCTGGCTGGAGAACGTTATTCGCGTGAGTTACTCCATTCTCGCGATAGGCTCATTGCCTTCATAATTGCGTGCCATTATGGCTCGCGGTAATTACGTAATTTTCCTCGCGTTCCTTCCAAAATTTCGCGCTATCCCGAGTACCTCGGCGTATCATTTTTCGCGTTCGAAAATCACTGAAGGCAGTATTGTATTTCCCCGAATGACTTGCGTTAGGCTTAAGATAATTGGCGACAGAATTCTCGTGCGGCTCTATACGTGGCGTTCACGCGCTCCGAGCGTGACGTACCGTCCCCTCGCGATCTTTTCTGCGAGACCATAGTTTCCATTTCTATGATTATTTCGCGTTTACTGTCGATGTTCCCTGTCAATCATAAGTTTCATTCTACTGTAATTCTTTAATCTAATCACAGCGCATTCTGCGCGTTTTCTATACGATAACGTAATACTTCGTTCGTTCTGGCGTCCGCGCTATCATTATTTTATTTGTTTCATTTCTGACGCTAGCGTGATTGATTATATGATTTGTCTAATTGACCGAAGCCGAATCGGCCTTTATTGTTTCACGCGCGAATTACTAAAGAATAAACGTTATTTTGATTTGTTAATTGCTTGAGCTCGTGGCCTTATTTATATGGTGTGTCACTCCGCCGAATATCGCGCCGCCCTTCCTCACCCCCGCCCCTGCCCTTAGGTCGAGTTAGCCGATTCCTCGCACATCCGCACGTTTCGCTTTGCGTCTCGTTTTGGTTTTCTTTTGCGATTTCGCGGACGCGCATTGACGCGAATTTACCGTCTCAACGGTAAATTCGTTTCGCGAAGTGTCGGAGGTGCGAGGGAATCATCGGAGAGGCCTGTCATCCCGCTCTCCTTACTTCTTTTGATCCGGCACACGTCCCGGAGCGGTCCGGGAGTGAAAAAGTCGTGACAGTATTTACAATATTGAAAAAGTTGTGTTCCATTTGAAATTAATCTATCTATCTATATATATATAAAATAGAATGTCTGTATGTATGTATGTATGTATGTTCTTTATACACTCTTAAACTATTTGACCGAATTTTTACCAAAAGTATATAAAATAGGGGTAGAATTTTCCGGGGAGTGTTATAGAGTGTATAGTTTTTCGTTACCGATCTTTTTGGGAACCGGAATCCGAAATTCTTCCAATTTTTTGGGATATAATTGACCGAATTTTAAAGAATTGTATATAAAACAGATAATAGGGGAATAAAACAGAGGTAGAATTTCCCAGGGAGTGCTACAAACTGTATAGTTTTTCGTTACCAATCTTTTTTAAAACCGCTATCCAAAATTTTTCCAATTTTTCGGGAAATAATTGGCCGAATCTTAAAGAATTGTATATAAAACAGGAGTAGAATTTCCTGGGGAGTGCCATAAAATGTATAATTTTTCGTTATCGATCTTTTTAGAAACCGGTATCAGAAATTTTTTCCAATTTTTCTGGAAATAATTGACCGAGTAGAAAAAAATTGGTTACGACATGTTTAATCCATGAACACTCCTTATGTTTGTTCACAATAAGGATATTGAAACATACATAAAGTTGTTTTAAGGAAAACGACTTCCCGGGCGAAGCCCGGGTAACCAGCTAGTAATAAATATTTAAAACGTTCAGTTTACAAAAAGAATAAAATCCTTCCAAGAATAAAGTTTTTTGGTACAGTCAATTATATCAATTTATCTTCTTATTAAAAAATCCTTAACAAGCTTTTATATTATATCTATTCCTCATTCATGAATTTATGAATTGTCCTCTTAAGGATGTTCTGGCTATACAATCCCAGACAAAAGTTACTTCAATTTAAAATTAAGTGAAATTGTATGCTTTTGTGAGTTAAAACATGCACCATATGTGCTCGTACCGTGTAAAGAAATTAAATAATGCTAGTTAATATTTGGCACTACTGTACATTTTGCAAATTTTGTGATTGTCAGTAAAAAATTTTTGGACGTAAATTTTACCTGAAACAAATTGTAAGAAACAACAAAACGTTACGTATATTAGTAATATTTTATATATACAAACATTGAATAATACTTAAAAACGCATAAGATGTGTAAAAAATGATTGACATTATGATTGACATCATGATGAAAATCATTGACTTAAGGTAGTTGTGTCACAAAACCCATTTTCATAGGAATCTTTTAAAATTTGAACAGCACATTAATGTAAACACGCTCTACACACACGTGCAAGTAGAAAAAGCTTGACTATACCAAAGTTGAAATAATGGAAATCAAACTTAGCACTTTTTACATGTATCGTAGGACGAAAACGGCTTCCTATATCACGTTTGTAATTGTAGCGATCAAACTACTCATAGGATTTTAATGAAAAACAAAGAGATGATAAAAGAGACTTGTAAAAATATTCTTACAAAAGTACAAGACCCTTATCTATTTAGTTTTGAAGCAATTGTTACACAAAATACACAATTTCTCATAGCGGTGGACGCATACGACAGCTAACCTGTAAAAATCTTGCAACACTGCGCATATGAAGATTAGATATATATATAGTTCAGACATTGCCGCTAAAGCTTTATGTCTTTTCTTTAATACTTTTTTTTTCATTAATCTTCCTTTGTAATGTTCAACAGATATTTTCGCTTCTATTTCTTCTATTTATTCAAAATAACCTCGATAGCATACTAACGCGAGTGTCGCGAGTTAATCTCGATGGTATATACTGACATTACTGACGCGAGTGAAAACAGTAAAAACAGTACAAACTCAGTCAAAAGTTTTACACAGATAAGTAGAGTTTTCCGTACATTATCGTATTGCAGTGTGACCATTATTTTTGACTAATACTGTCGCGATACAACTACCTTAATATTTACCTTTCTATTTTTGGAAGTTTCCATTGCTTGTTTATTAATAACTCGAGAACGCGTTAGTGAATCGATATCAACTTTTTTAAAAACGTTGCTCGTTGTGAGTATTTTATATAATCACAAACAAAGTTTCAAAATATTGTCAATGGTGCTTCTTCATAATTTTGTTTATATAAGTGGGAATATGCTGCTATTCTCCATAAGAACTCATGCAAAATTAAAAATTAAATAACTCGTGAACCGGTTAGAGAATTGATTTCAGATTTTGCACACATGTTTGGATAATAAATAGAAACATTATAGTAAATTTTCAGAATATTGTCAATGTTAGAAAGTTAGCACCAGAACATCCTTAACATCTTAATCTATTTTTTATTCAGTTATTATAATTATATAACTGCCTAAGTTTAAACATCCATCATAACTCTTCCATCGCTATAAGGATCATATTAAAATATCATACAATTGACATCCTGTATTTTATACTTATTTACATAGTTGCACATCTTATATGTATATCTAAAGTGTATTTTTTAGAGATTTTTAAAGTTGTATATGTTAGCTTTATCTATTTATCAAAATTGTAAATATCCTGGATTCACTCATCTTTTAAAATCATTTTAGTCTCTTCTTTTTTAGAAATTATTAAAATATCTCCTTTTTGTAGCTTTTTTCCCCTTCTTTCGGTCTTTATATCTCTTTCCCCTACATTTTTCTTTTATTCTTCTCTAAAATTTTTTTAAAAAAATTGTGAATTCAGAATTTTTTTCTTTAGTATATTTTTTAGATGTAATATTCTTAACTATCCTATTTTTCACTTTTATTACTGCATACTAAATCTATTTTATTACTGCAATATGTACAGATATCTATTATACCTTTTCTGTTGACTATTGTTGTATCTTTTAGAACAAAGTAATTTATTCCAGTTTCAATAAAATATATTTCTTAATGGAGAATTATAGACATTCAGGAGCATTCAGGAACACAACCGCTCACTGAGCGGCTAAGTAGCAATTAATTGCATGTGATTGGTTGGATCCAAGGTAAGAACCACGTAGTCTATTGCTACTTAAGGTGCGTTACATTTAACGCTCACAACGCTCGCGAGCATCATTTCGTCCTTATTTAACATTTGACAAACAACAATGATGAAATAATTTCACCTCTATGAAGCTAGCCGACAGAAATTACTAAATTTGATAATTTTTAATTTTTCTAATGATTGTTCTAGACCTGAGGATGATCCTACTCGCGACTCATCCAACTACGGTCTCTACACTGCACAATTTTAAATTGTTTTAGGTTGGTAAGATTGAAAGCTAACTTCAGTATGATTGTTACTCGTCTACACTACAAGGATGAGCCACAAGTAGGATCATCCTCCGGTCTAGATAGGGCCTGATAAGGCATAAGTACCCCAGCCACTAGATGGCGCCAGACTAGCAATAGTTATACGCGATTGGGTTGGTACAATTGAAAGCTAATTTCAGTATGATTTTTATCCGTCTACACTACTCACTAGGATAAGCCGCGAGTAGGATCATCCTCAGGTCTAGAACACCCATACAGCACAAAATGTTTTCAAAAAATATTTCTAAATATTTCTATAAAAATATTGCAAGAAACATTTTAAAATAGTTTTAGGAATATTTTAAAATGGTTTAAAAACCTTTTGTGGTAACATTTTCAAGAATATTTTAAGTATCTTTTCAAAATATTTTTAAAAATGTTCTTTTCTATTACCCAGGCAAAATTTTTTTAAATATTTGAAATATATTTTTGAAATATTAATTCAAATCTACATATTTATTGTATTATAATCTCTTGTTTCAAAATATTTAAAAAATATTTTTTATCGGTTTTATAATCTTTTTTCAAATATTTAAAAAATTTTTTTTTGAAATATGAAATATTCTTAATTAAGAAAGATGCATGGTAGCACAACTTTCCGTGCTAGTTTGCAACGACGCCGCTAGACGACGCATAATGGTAAGACTAACTCGTAAGTAAATTTTAGTTGGGATTTAATATAAGCAGGCCTCCGGCGAAGCAAAATCATGACATTCGCGACACATGTCTTCGCCAGCAATACAACGCAAGGCTTACCCAACACCACTGCGATGCTATAAATATACAAAATATTTTCCAAAGTAAGATGTAAAGATGTATATTTTTCAAACATTAAAAAAATCTTTCAAACGTGAAACAATTATTGCTGATTGAATTAAATATATTTTATTTTTTAAAGCAATGTTTCTAAAAGAGAGAGAGATTTTACAAATATTATTGAATATATAATATTTATTTGCAATTTTTTAAAAATGTTTTTAAAAATATTTTTTGACATGATCTGGCAGACAGAAACATTCTAAAAATATTTTTGTAAATTATTTTAATCTTCCTAAAAAATATTTTTAAAATACTTTAAAAATATTTTGTGCTGTATGGGCAAGCACTAGGATGAGCCACAAGTAGGATCACCCTGGTCTAGAATGGGCATTACCGCGCCTATCAAAACTTCCGCAGGCTTACGCTCGGTCTATCTTTTCTAAATCTATGGATTAGAGGAACTCTAAAGTATAATGCCCTGTCTAAACCAGAGGATGATCCTACTTGTGGCTTATTCTAGTGAGTGTATGTGGCGGCTGAATCCTCATAGCGCCACAGGGCACCGCGCCGCAATGCTACGCGCCTGGCGAGCCGCCGCTCGGGCACGCCGCACGGCCGAGCCGCCGCGCCGCACGCGCTTGCGAGTTCGCCGCGCCGCCGCTAGACGGCTAACGCTTGTGCCAGTTTCGCGTAAGCCAGATTTCGCTGGGGAGTTTTAAGAAGACCACCCGTTGAGAGGACTTCAGAGCCTCCTCTCGACATGAGACGCCTTTTTGTATAACGGGCTATCAATCGAGATTGCAAGGTCGGAAAACAGTTCCTTCGGAACTATAGAGCGAGCTCCTCGAGGGTCTCTAAATCAGAGCGAGCTTATTAGGCCTCTGCATAACGAACCGTGTCCCCGGGCTTCTGGTAACAGAGAGAGCTCCGGGCCTTCAGTTCCAAACTTGCATCTACATCACTCGGCAAGCTGCCACGGAAGAGGAAGCAGCGGGACTGGGTTCGCCACGGCCAACCGCCCGCTCCAAGGGCTCGGCCTTCCATCGAGCCATTGGCGAAGACCACTTCTTCTGCGCAATCACTTCTCGAAAGGAAAGTGGAATCTTTCCAAGAGTGGAAGTTAATTCTTCTGGACCTATCGGGCCTGCCGGAACCACGCTCGTGGAATCATCGCCTGGCGGAGTTAGCCTCGCCGAAGAAAAAGTCCTAGCAGACGCAGACCGACTCCTTGCCACCCTCACTGGTGGTATTTGATCCGCCGAGTCCACTACCACATACGCCGAAGCAGATGCCCAGGACTCCGGGCAAGGGCCTAATTTCCAAACGATACACGAGAATCAGCCATCAGAGACGCTTCTTATTAAGGAAGTTATTCGAAGAATAACTTTATTATCCTCGCATAGCGTATCCGGAGACCAACACTCCGGACGCCTTGCACACGTGCTTCGCACGTCGCCCTGCATCTCTCTTATTAGTTAATAATATTTAACCTCTTTAATAATTTAAGATAATTAATTATTCCATTAATATTAGTGATTCTTATTCGTTATGTTAAAAAAAAATATTGCCATAAACGCATTTACAACCTTATCGGTGGAAAATAGTACATGCTTATCAGGGCCGCTTGACATATACTAAAGTTTTACGGAGTAGAGAATTGTGTTTGGGCTTTTTTTAATGTGTAACGACAACGTAATTTACTCGGGATTATTTACGCATTTAACTGTATATCAAAATATACAGTTAAATTTGTGAACAAGATATATCTATTCCTGGAAATACATACCACTTTTGGTGTAGGACAGTAGTAAAATTGTGTTCTACACTTTATTCCCGATAGGAAAAAAATTAAAACTAGGTTGTTATTAATAAAAAAAGTGTTACCGTGGAATCGACAACTTCCAAGCGTAGGACTGGGAAAACGCACCACCAAATTTGTAGGACTATGTGGCCATTTCATTATACAAATATTTATGAAGCTGCATACAAAAAATCAGCTGGTTATTAATAATTTTTATAATCTCGTTATTTGGACATATTCGGAGCGGAGGACGCTCCAGTCAAACCATCCATTTTGTAGGACAATTGTTTTTTTTCCGAGTTTATTATCCAATTATCTTAACATTTCAATAAAAAACTTACTGTTAGTCAGACAATTTCGACACCCCACCAAATTGACATGTTTTACACCTGTGCACTTCATTAGCTACCTTTATCGAGAATTTTCACAGGGAAGAACTTGGGCGTCTTGTCGAACCGAACCTACTCACGAAGATTTAGCCTGTTATTAATCACTGAAAAAAACAGGCGGTGGCTACTGGACCAATAGTATGGACTACCAAGGTTGCAAATAATTAAATCAATTTTTAATCTAATTCACAAATAAATCATAACTCAATTTTAAATTATTAATTATACTAAGCTTTAATTCACAAATTAATTTTTATTTGTAAATTACACAGACTTTAATTCGAAAATCAATTTTGATTCGTGAATTGCACTGGCTTTAATTCACAAATCAATATTAATTTGTGAATTGAAACTAAAATAAACCATAATTATATATTGAATTATTGTATATATATCACTTCTAATTAAAAATTCAGATTTAAATTATTAATTTTAAGGCTCCTTTAATTCAAAACTTATAATTAAAGTAAAAAATATACAATTTTTCGATGTCTACATTTCCCAAGTTTCCGATGACGGCCCAGGCAGTGCGCTACGTAGGTACTTGTCTGTGTCTAGGTGTTTCAATTCTTCGAATTCGATGTCTACGTGTTGTAGGTTGCCGATGACTTTTTTTGAAATTAATACAAACATTTATTTTATATTACAAATTTATTATTTTTTTATTACAGTTATGGAGAGAAAGGTGAGGAAGTAGACGTTTAAAAAAATAATTAATATCCAAATTTATCTATAAATTTTCATTTTCTTATATGGCTTATTTATAAATATTTGTTTTTTGCATTTGCCTTGTATAATACCCGTTTTTCAAATTGTAAATCTGATAATTTATTAAAAATAAATTCTTTATTTTTCTATTTTAAAAATAGAGAATTTTTAAAAATAGAGTCTTTTTCCCAATCTTCCTCTCCATGACTATAATAAAAAAATAGTAATAAATTTGTAATATAAAATAAATGTTTGTATTCATTTCAAAAAAGGTCATCGGCAATCTGCAACACGTAAACATCGAATTCGAGGAATTAGAACATTTAAACACCGAAAACTACGGAGCGCACTGCTTAGGTGCCGTCATCGGCGACTTGGATCACGTAGACATCAAAAAATTGTATATTTTTTTACTTTAATTGTAAATTTTAAATTAGTGGGGTTATTTAATTAATAATTTAAATCTGAATTTTTAATTATAGGTGATATATATACAATAATTCAATATGTAATTATGGTTTACTTTAGTTTCAATTCACAAATTAAAATTGGTTTTGTGAATTAAAGCGTGTGCAATTCACGAATCAAATTTTAATTATGAATTAAAGTCGGTGCAATTCACAAATTAGAATTGATTTTGTTAATTATACCAGCTTTAAATTACAAATTAAATTTTAACTATAAATTAAAGCCTGTGTAATTCATAAATCAAAATTGATTTGTGAATTAAAGCCTATGTAATTCACAAATCAAATTTTAATTATGAAATAAAGCCAGTGCAATTCACAAATTAAAAGTGATTTTGTTAATTATATCAGCTTTAAATCACGAATCAAAGAGTGACCCCAAAATCGCACGTTTTTAGCCTATTTTGGTGGCCCTCGAAATTCGAATGGAATTGTTTGCCAAACGATGCTATATGATGGGACATTAATCTCAAAAAAATTTAAAGTTGAGCATAAAGTTAGTTTTGGAGATACGAGGGGTCAAAGTGGCCAAATTCCCAATATTGTCCAAGTACAATAGACACAAAAAGCAAGTTAAAACTTTTTTGATAATAGTGGTATTTTGAATAGAATTAGTCCGAATGGTTCTCTGACCACTGTACTAAAAATTCACCCCTTCCATCCTTGTTGCTTAATTTTTTAAAGGGGTAAAACTACCCTCAAAAAAAGTTTTTGCCGAATTTCTGGAAAACGGATAGAGAAACAAAAAAATGTTCGAATGGAAGTTGTTTGTCTAGGACTTTTGTACAAAAAAGTCTCACGTAACGGAAAAATAAAAACACATATTTATAAATCGACCTCAAGCTATCGATCAAGCCTACTTAGAACTTCATCCGTTCACTCGTTATTGAGACCTCAAAATCTCGGATACTCGCAACTCGTGCGTTCGCGTAAATGAGTCACGGTGCGTCTCGCTCCGCGCGTACTTGGCGCGAGACACTGTCTCTTGATATAAGATTCATATGGAAGTATATATAACCCTATATGATTATATATAATTATACAAAAGCGATTAAAATATATTTAAATATATATAACTGTTTTATATACAGTTTGACATATTGTATAAGTTCATATAATTTATATATTAATTATATATAAGAAGCATGCATTTATCCATGTAAATTATATATGATTATATATAATCATATATAAACTTTAAATTCGGATTATCCAATAGATGGTATTCGATAGGATTCGTTTCTCGTACGTAAAATTTGACAGACAGTGCTATAAAAATGTCTCACGTCAAACAGTGCCAAACTTATAATAATATATGGATTAAATCATTTCACTTTTGATTTTATAGCTTTTGAAAAAATGTAAATCTCAATTTATCAATGCTTTATTATCGAAGTTAACAGTTCTTTTTCAATATTTTTTGACTATATATGGTCATATATGATTATATCTATTTACATATATATATGTATATATATATATATATATATATATATATATATATATATATATAGATATAGATATATATAGATAGATACTTCCGTTTCCGGAGCAACAGAGGTGACAGGTGTGAGAGTGTGCGTGAGAAGATTGCATAGAACTGAGAGTTAAAAGAGGCAGAGGAGGGAGAGAGTGACTGATCGAGGAGGTGTGGAGGTAAGGGAGCAAGGAGGCGAAAGGGGTGAGTGGAGGAGTAGCAGGTAGAGGCGAAAGAGGGGCAGAAAAGTGACAAGTCACAGAGAAGGGTTGGGCACGAACAATAGAGCTAGAATAGAGGGGCGTCGCGGTGGGGGAACCGAGCCGCGTGCGGCAGCGAGCGATAGGGCACGAACGTTGGCAGGAGTAGAGGGGCGGCTCGACGGGAGAATTGAGACGCGACAGGCAAAGCGAGGCGGGGCATAGAGTATAGCATAGGTAAAGGAAGAAGGGAATAGAATAGAGCGACGGATGGAGGCAAAGAAGGAAATAGAAATAGAGAGTGAGCAGCAGGGAGACAAAGGAAAGAAAAGAGAAGGAGAAGGTGAGAAGAAAGCAAGGGGTAGGCCAACAAAGGCGGAGGAGCTTGCCAGACAGAGAGGAAGAACGGACAGCTTAGGATCGGTCATAGAGCTAATTCAGAAAAGGAAAAGGAAAGAGATAGAGGAGGAAGCGATGGCTAGAGCGGAGAAAGAAATTCTAGATAGGTTTAACGAAGGAGGCTTAACAGATCACCGCCGGCGAAAATTAAAAAAGGAGAAGAGGGTAAAGGAAACATGGCGGCAGAAGAGCTGCTAAAAGAGATATTAAGGAAAATGGAGGAACAAGAGGAGGAAAGGAAAAAAGGTAGAGGAAATAAAAAACAATATAAAAAACGAAATTAAGGGTCTGAAGGAGGAATTGAAGAGAAGTGAGGCAATATAGAAGAAATAAAGAGACGCGCTAGAAGAAAAAGTAAAAAAGCTAGAGGAGAAGGTGAAGGAAAGGATAAAAAAAGAGGAGAAAAAAATAAGAGAAAAAAAGGGAGAGGAAAAGGCGGAGGTAAGAGAAGGAAAGGAGGAGGTAGTGGAGAGGATGAAAGAGCTAGAAAGAAGGTTGGAAAGAAAGGAGAAGAAGAAAGAAGAAGGAATATAGTGATAAGGGGTTTAGAAGTGAGGGAAGGAGGGAGGAGGCAAAAAGCGGAAAAGTTATTGGAGGGAATAGAAGCCAAAGAGAAGGCAATAGAGGTGAAGAAAATAGGGGGGATGTAGAAAAAGGAAGGGAAATTGTTTTGCTGAAGCTGGAGAACGAAGAGCAAAAATGGGAGGTGATGGAAAAAAAAGGAGCCTAGTGGGTAGAAAGGAAAGAATCACGGAAGATCTGTCGTGGGAGGAAAGAAAGATGAATTGGAGGCTGAGAGAGATAGCGAGAAGAGAGGAAAGAGAGGGAAGAAGGGCATGGATTAAAGCAGGCAGAATAAGGTTCAAAAATATATGGTGAAGATGGGATATGGAAGAGGAGGTTAAAGGATGAAAGGGGAAGGATAAGAAAGGAGAGCGGAGGAGAGAAGGAAAAGAGGAGAGATGAGAATAGAGGTAGAGAGATAAGAGCGAAGGTGGGGGAATAGAAGGTGAGGAGGATAAAAGGGAGGAGATGGAGAGCAGCAAAACAGTAGGCGGAGGAGGTGAGGAAGGGGGCAGTAGGAATAATTGGAGGATTGTGTTCTGGAATGTAGCAGGTTTGGAGAATAAAGACAAAGACTTTTGGGAGAAGTTGAAAAAAGAAGATGTGGTGGTTTTGATAGAGACATGGATAGGAGAAAAGGGAAAGAATAAGGGGAAGATTGCCGAAAGGGTATAAATGGGGTGTGCAAATAACGAAGAGGAAGAATAGAAAAGGGAGAGCGTTAGGGGGGATGGTAATGGGAATGAGAAAAGGGTTAAAAAAGAAAGGAACGGATATAGTAAGTGATAGGGAGGAGGTGATAGAGGGTAAAGTAAGGATAGGGGGAGAGAGCTGGAGTATTATAAAGGTATATGTAAAGAAGGAGAGAATGGAGGAGACCTTACTGGAATTGGGACACATAATGGAAGGAAGGCTTACGTTAATTGGAGGAAATTTCAATGCGAGGTCTGAGTAGGAAGAAAGGAGTGTAGAGAAAGAGGAGAGGGGAGGGCAAAGGGAGGAAGAAAGAAAATCGAAGGATAAGAAAATGGATAGAAAAAGGAGGTGGCTGGTGAATTGCTTAGAGGAGAGAGGATGGGAAACATTCAATGGAAATGTGAGGGGAGACAAGGAAGGGGAATTTACTTTCACGGGAGAAAGAAGAGATACAATGATAGACTATGTAATAGGGGATGGAGAAGTAAGAGAGAAGATCGAGAGCATGACGGTGGGGGATAGAGTAGACTCAGACCACCATCCCTTGAAAATGGTGGTAAGAAGGGGGAACGAGGAGGAAGACAGAGGGAAAGGGTGGAAGAAAAGGAACAGGGAAGTGTGGAACGAGGAAGGGGTAAAGGTGTTCGTAGAAAAAATTGGGGAAGTAGAGGAAAAAGAGGAAGAGTTAGATAAGGAATGGGATGAAATAGAAACAAGATTAGCAGAGGCGATAATAGGGGTGGAAGAGAAGGTGAAGGGAAGTAGAAAGGAGAAGGTGGGGTGGTGGGATAAAGATTGCAGAGAAGCAAAGAATGAAGCGAGAAAAAAATTGAGGGAATGGAGGAAGGGAAGGGAAGAGGGCAGTGCTTACAAGGAAAGGAGAAAGGGGTTTAAGGAGCTATGTAGGTGGAAAAAAGAGGAGGAGAATCTGAGATGGGAGAGAAAAGCGGAGGAAGCAAGGAGAGAATCAGAGGTTTGGAAGATAGTAAATAGGGAGAGAAAAAAGAGGAGAGGGATAGAAGAAGGGACTGAGGAGGAAGAATGGAAAGAACACTTTATGAAGCTGTTAGGAGGAGTAGAGGGGAGGGTGAGGATGGGGTAGAAGAAAGGAGGGAGGAAAAGGAAGGAGAAGAGGAGGAGGAAATAAGCTTAGAAGAAATGAGGAGGGTAATAAGGGAGTTAGAAGATGGAAAGGCAATGGGAAGGGATGGAATACCAAGCGAGGCGTGGAAACATGAGGGAAGGAGTTGGAGAATTGGGCATGGAGATTTATCAACAGGGTATGGAAGGGTGGAGGTTGGCCGGAGAATTGAAAAGAGGGGTTAATCGCTCCAATCGTAAAGAAAGGGGAAGGAAAAAGAGTGGAGGAGTACAGAAGGGTGACAATAATGGCATCGCTGTATAAGGTGTACACGGCCATTCTAGCGGAAAGTTTAAGAAAGGAGCTAGATGGAAAGGGAATAGTGCCACAAAACCAGACAGGTTTCAGAAGAGGAATGGAAACTATAGATAATATCTATGTGTTAAATTACTTGATGAATAGAAGAGTGGAGAAGAAAGAGGGAAAGTTGATAGCATGTTTTGTAGATCTTAAGGCGTCGTTTGACTCAGTAGACAGGGGGATACTAGTAAAAGCAATGAGGGAAAGGGGAATAAGGGAAGGGCTGGTGAGAAGGACGGAGGAGATTTTGAGGACGACGAGGAGTAGGGTAAGGGGTAGGTAATGAAATAGGAGAGGCATTCTAAACAGGGAGGGGGGTAAGACAGGGGTGCCCATTAAGCTCATTATTGTTCAACGTGTTGCTAGCGGATATGGAGGAGGAAATGGGCAGGGTTAAATGGGGAGGGATAATGTTAGGAGAGAAAAGGGTGTATACATTGGCGTATGCTGATGATGTAGTGCTAATTGTAAAAGACGAGGATCAAATGAAGAGCATGTTAGAAAGATTAGAAGGGTATTTAAGTAGGAAGAGACTGGAGCTGAATGTGGAGAAAACAAAAATAATGAGGTTTAAGAAAAGAGGAAGGAGGGACAGTAAAAAAAGATGGAGATGGGAAGGAAAAGAATTAGGGGAGGTTAAAGAATTTCGGTATCTGGGTTACGTGTTTCAAAGGAACGGAGGACAGGAAGGGCAGGTGAAGGAAAGGATTAGGAAGGCGGCTGCGGTGATGGAAAAAGTATGGGGGATAGGGAAGAGAAGATTTGGGAAAGATTGGGAAAAAAGATTGTGGCTGTTTGATAGACTGGTGTGGACGGTGATGGGATATGGGGCGGAAATATGGGGATGGAGAGAGAAAGAGGGAATGGAAAGGTTAGAGGAAAGGTATATTAGATAGATATTAGGCGGAAGAACGCCGTGGTACCTTATTAGAGAGGAACTGCAAAGGGAGAAGTTAAGAGGGAGGGCGGGAATGAGGGCATGGAGATTCGAGAAAAAGCTAGAGGAAGGAAAAGGAAGTGAGCTGGCGAGGCTATGTTGGAAAGAGTTGTAGAAAAGGGAGAAAAAAGGGAGAGAAGGATCAAGCTGGGAGCGGGAGAAAGGAAGTTTCTTTGAAGACAGGGGAGTAGGGCTGAAAGAACTGGAAAGGCTGAGAGAGGATGGAGAAGAATGGTATCGAAAGCTAATTGAATGAGATAAGGAGAAGCAAAGAAAAGAGAGATGGGAAAAGATCGAGGAATCGGAATATAATAAATGGTACAAGGTAATAAAAGGAGGGCTTCCGGGATATTTGAAGAAGGGTTGGGGAGAGAGTAGGTGGAGAAGGGTGGCGAGGTTTAAACTAGGGAATGAGATGAGAGAGAGCAGGCACTGAGAAGGAGAAGAAAAGAAGAAATGTAGGATGTGTGAATATAGGGAGGAAACCTGGGAGCATGTATGGGAAGAATGTAGAAGATGGAAAGCAGGAAGTGGAAGTTGGCAGGAAGCGGTAGGGTGGGTGCTAGATGAGGGAGGGAGAGGTGAGGAATGGATGATGGAAATAGAGGGGGAAAGAATGGAAGGAAAAGGGGAGGGTAAGGAATAAGAAGAAGTAAGGGAAGGGTAAAAAAGGAGAAGGGGAGGAGGGAGAGAGAGAGGGAGGGAGAAAAAAATATAAAAAAAGAAAGAAAAATAATAGAAAGTACCTGTTACATGTTACAGATAATCAAGGATGGAGTGCAAGGGGAAAAGAATAATAGAAGCGGTGGAAGAGATTGTGGAAGAAAAAGTAAAGAAGATGCTGAGAAAGGTGAAAGAGGATGGTAAAAGGAAGGATGAGAAGATGGAGGAGCTGGAGGAGGAGATGAAGAAACTGAAAAGAAAGGGGGAAAGAATGGAGCAAAGTGGCGGGAAGAAGAAGAGGGATGATAGTGAAGAAAGGGCAAGGAAGAAGAAATGGTGGGCAGGGGAAGAAGGAAGGAACGATGAAGAAATGTGAAATAAAAATGTAATAATAAGGATCGAGAAGGAGAAATGGGAAGGGAAGAAATCAAATTGGGAGAAGATAAAGGGGCTATTTACAGAAGGTTTGAAGGTGAAGGTGGAGATATATAAGAGAGGTGAGAGTGATTGGTTAGAGAGGGGCCTGGTTGACGATATTAGTGAGACTGGGGGATGAGGAGGAGAAATGGCGGGTGCTGGAGGAAAGGAGGAGAGCGGGGAACAGAATAGGAGTGAAGATGGATGAGGACAAGTCGGTGGAGAGGAGGGATAGGGATAGGGATAGGGAGAGAGAAGAGAAAGAAAGAAGACTAGAAAGGAGGAGCAAAGATTGCAGGAGCACAGAAAGATCCGAGGAAGGAGAAGCTCCTCATGACCTCTGACGAAGAAAAGGAGGACAAGAGAAAAAGAGAGTGGGCCAAGTAGGGAGGAGCCGTGACAGGAAGGAGGAAGACAGAAGAACACAACTCGGAGGAAGCAGAGGAAGAGGAAGAGGGGCGAAAAGGGGTACGGGAAGGGAGGGGGAAAATAATGATTTTGAGGTCGCAAATGTGGCCAGGTAATACGGGGATGTGTTGTAAAAGGTTTGGGTACGTTCCTCACAAAAACGCCTTGTAAGCCCTACGGGGAAAGGCAATAAACTAATCATACATACATATATATATATATATATATATATATATATATATAATCTCATTATATATGTTCATATATGATTATATCTATTTACATATGTATAATCTCATTATATATGTTCATATATGATTATATATGATTATATATATAATTACCCAGATAGCAGAGTGGCGTCAAGTGGCGTAATAGTGCAGTTAAAGTGACGGATTGTTGTCGTTAGAGACGTCACTTCGACGGCATTATAACATCATTTGACGCACTCTGCTATCTGGGTATATATGATCATATAGAGACAAAATTCATATATAATTGCATTATATATAATCATATATATTTATATATAATTATATGTAATCTTTTTTTCCCGGGAACTAATTTTGCAAAGCAAAAACTTTAATGCTTCGTAACTTTTGAACGGGATTGTGACCGCCACTTTTTTCAAGGTCAAGGTTACTCAGGGTCATGATCTTGACAACATATGTTAAGGTCAAGGTCATTGGCGAGTGGGGTCTTAATATGCATAATTACCAGATTTTTAACCTATCGAAAGCCGTGTATTGATGTTACACTAGCTTTATTCCTGATTTCTTATTTCTAATATCTGTTTCTTGTTCCTTATATTTTTCATTGTGCGAAGGCCTTTATTGTCTTATAATGAAACCTTTTTTGATTTGTCCTTGTCTTTTGCAATTATAAATTTATATACTTGCATTACAACATAAAGCGGTAAAAAAAAGAAAGGAATAATATTAAATATTTAATTGATCTATTTTTCTATATTTTAAAAAAATAATTTAAAAAAATTTTCTATATCTTTTAAAAAATAATCTTGCAACTTCATTTAAAATCAAAATAATAAAATACAATAAAATTATTTTTTGTTAACTTGGTCAGCGACCTTTCAATTCGGGATTAAATAGCGATAAAAATATACATAAAGTAAAATCTAATAAAATTAAAAGTTAATATAACTTTATGTAGGGTCCCTTTATAGAAATGGGAAAACTTTAAAGAGATAAGCTCAAATATGAAATAAATGAGATTGTAAGTAAATGCAAGAACAAAATGTTTATGCAATCAAATACAATTTATTTTGTGGTTTAACATAGTTTGTCCTCTCATTTATCTAACGGTTTCAATTATCCCGTTATATATAAGCGTATGTAATAATTGCTAGATATCTCTATGCAACGTACTCAAAATGTTTTGCAAAACATCTCAGAGATGGTAACAAAATCTCTACGAGATGTCTGTGCAACCTTTCATAAAGGTCTTTGTGACAAAATAGCGGACATTTTCACATATCTAAAACATATATGAGACGTTTGTGAAATCTTTTTTGTAACGCTTTGCAAAGGTCTCTGAAAGGTATTGTTGAGTTTTGTGCTGTGTGGGCGGGTATCCGGTTGAATACTCGCCCGCTTGCCCGTTATCCGTTGTATATGGATCTGGACCGGTTCCGCGGGTATCCGGATAATTCGCGGTATCGTACGGGTACCCGCATGGATACCTAACCTAACTTGAATTATCTCTGGGCACGCGGAATACATTCTGTTCAGATCTGTATACAACAGGTAACGGGCGAGTGGATGGATCCCCGGATACCCGGCTATTCCGAGCTCTAGTTTTGATGAACACTTATCGGCTAGGATTTCTTGGTTAGCTAGGATTTCTTCATATATCTTTCTCTCTCACACTTCCGGTTTGACCCCAAACGACGGAACCAACCAGAGATCGTTAAAGCCCGGTCTACAATGAGTTGTATCGTAAATCGTAAGTCATAAGTGAATTGACCAATCAACGTAGAGTGTTGGTAAGATGACAACTCAGCAGTCGTTCTACTGAACGCGACCGTGGTCACAACCGCGTCGTATCCCTGTCGTAAGTCGGTGTCATAAATATTAGCATTTGGTTTAACGGTTTGTCTAATCTCTGGTTAAGGATCTCTACCCTGAAGCAGTCTATCTTACCCTTGTTTTCCGCTTAGCTATAGCATAGACAGTGCGCGTTCCGGTATGTACATATTTCAGTGTTCGTCAACGTATTCGACATACCTGCTCGCTATGACCGCTAACACAGTATAAACAGTAGTAATAGTGAACGTTTTTAGTGAGTCCCAATGCCAGTTAGTAGGGGTACACCATGAATATGGCGGCCTGTATGTATGACAAAGAGAAAGATACTTCTCTCTCTTTCTCTCTTAAGCGTTCATGTAATCAGGAAGATGGCGGCGAGTCATGTGACCTGGCAACTATTACATCAAAGGTAAGGGCCTTGGCACATAAAAAAACTTAAGCAGTAAGAAATCAACAGTATGGATTCGCTACCGCTTAGGGCCGTGCCTTAAGTTCTTGACTGTGATTGGCTGATTTGCTTACTGCTTGGGTTTTACTGCTTAAGTTTTTCTGTGTGCCAAGGCCTTAAAGATGACGCTTACTGTCACTACTGTTTATACTGTGCCGCCAATCTGATGTATATTATGATTAGCAGATACTGTTGCATTTCTACAGACAGTTTGCTGATAATGTTTGCGATAAGCTGCTTAGTGTTTACCCCGACAATCTCGTCACCACTTACTTGCTGTTTATCGCTGGAGGGGTGACAAGAAGGCCGTTTTTTGGCCCACTTCAGAATCGCTCCAAACAGTGGTATTTTTTTTTTACCGATGTAGCTCACAACCTCCTAGAACCGTTTGCTGTCCGAGCAATTCTGAGAACGGGCAACTTGAAATTTCAAAAATTAATGGAGTTTTTCACATGGTGGTAGTGCCGGTCTCATTTCAGCATGTCATTGTTGAGCTTTCATCACCATATTTTCTCAAAAACTACTAGAATATGTGCTGCTTTAAATACGAAAGAGAGCTCATCAGACCTTCATGCATTCAAAATAGAATCAAGCCTGGTATTTCGAACGGATTACCATATTACTAAACAATCATACAATAGCATCCCTTGCGATGAATCGGACGATACTACTATAAACCCAAACTTGATTTTAAGGAATTACATCATTTTGCGAATGCAATGTATATTCGAAATCACATATTGTGAAAATACCAGGCTTGATTCTATCTTGAATGCATGAATAAGGTCTGATGAGCTCCCTTTCGTATTTAAAGTAGCACATACTCTAGTAGTTTTTGAGAAAATATGGTGATGAAAGCTTAACAATGACATGCTGAAATGAGACCGGCACTACCACCATGTGAAAAACTCCATTGATTTTTGAGATTTCAAGTTGCCCGTTCTCAGCCTCTAATTGCTCGGACAGCAAACGGTTCTAGGAGGTTGTGAGCTACATCGGTAGAAAGAAAATACCACAGTTTGGAGCGATTCTGACGTGGGCCAAAGAACGGCCTTATTGACACCCCTCCGTCATATAGTCTGCCGACAGATATTGGTGAATATCTGCTGGAATTCTGCTAACAATGTTTGCAATGATAAAGTTTGTTTCTCATCTACTGCCTTTCTGCAAATAAAATTTGTTGCCTACATCTGTCTCCACAGATATGGTTATTGGAGTATAAATATTGTGCACCAAATACATAAAAAATATAAAATCAAAGATTAAACTCAATCGCCATTTACGATCTAAGCTGGATCGTGGAGGATATTCTGTGGCTTATTTTAAGAAAAAAAGGTCCTACAAATATATCCCCTAAACTGCTTTGTTTTCAAAATACAGGATGTCAAAGTTATGAAAAAAAAAAACATAAACAAAAAAATCTGGAAAACGTTTAAAGATATTTTATTTAAATTTGATATGTGTATGTACACCTGGTATTAAGTACCATTTTCCAATAAAACATTTTTAGATCCACCAGGGACGTGCGTCTTTGACACCCTGTATTTTGAAAATGAAGCAGTTTAGGGCATACGTTTATAGGACCTTAATTTTCTTTCTAAAACAACCCTAAGAGCAAAAAGTCGACTTCTACCAAAACTGACTTGACAGAGAAGTCGACTTTTTTAAGGACGAAAGTCGACTTCAAGTCGACTTGAAGTCGGCGAATGTCTCAAAAACCGCCGATTAAAAGTCGACTTCCCGTCATAACAAAAAGTCGACTTCTCGTCATGACGAAAAGTCGACTTCCCGCCAACTTTTAACGTCAATAAAATAAACCGCCGCGTACGTCTGGAGGTCGTATCTTGGAACGAGGTGAAAATTACAAAAGTGAACAGATTTTACTAGATTTTGATAAATAAAATCGTAGATACGCTAATAAATTGCCTCACTTTTGTAATTTTTACTTCATCATTTCAAGATACACAATTAATCGACCCCCTGCTGGAGAAACTATCGGAAGTATCGGAGAAAGTCAACGGGAAGACAATGATGACGAGGACTGTAAATGACGACGACGACGACGACGTTTCGTGACGGTGATCGATAGCGCGGCGCTTTACGACATCTTATCGTGTCCTGTCTCGCGGCACGTATTCGTCGCGCTCGCGTAAGCTCGCCGCCATATTGATGATGCATGACGTGCCGTTTAATATAAAATAAAAATGACTGCTAGACTGTTTTCTGTCTTTTTATAAGTCAAATATTTAGAAGTCGACTTTCCGTCGATTTCTATAAGTCGACTATTTAGAAGTCGACTTTCCGTCAACTTTTATAAGTCAACTATTTAGAAGTCGACTTTCCGTCATTTTTAGAAGTCGACTAGAAGTCGACTTATAAAAGTCGACTTGCCATCGACTTGCCGTCGACTTTCCGTCAACTGTGCTCTTAGGGAAGCCACAGAATATCTCCTTCAATTTTTTTACTTTAGGAATCCTGTATATTAATTATATATATGAAACATAATGTATAATTATTTGATGATATTAATAATATTATACCTTCCAATTATTTTCTGACAAGTTTGTCTCGCTAAGATCGTAGTAGGTGCCATCCCACCGAATGCAATAAGCGCTTCCTGAATTATACTCGTATCAGGAACGAAATATACATTTAAGGCCATGTTGACTATGGCAATATCATCATCTCGCCTCTTCGCTTGTTTGTAGGCAATAAAGTATTGATTCTGCAAAAAAATATAAAGGCGAGAAACGATCCTCATTGCCGTGACAAAGTTATTTATTAGCACTTTTATTATTACTTTTTACCTCTTTCGTGAAGGGAATGTCAATAGAAACTAGTACTTCCTCAGGTAAAACAATGTTACGTCGATATCCGACGAAAAAGGTATGATCCATTGGTATAGTTCGACTGTCATGGTTTAAACTGCATAAATTTAATTTAATACACGCAGCCATAAAGATTGGATTTAAATCTGATATTGGACTACCAGTCATTATGTTGCCACCCACAGCCTAATCGAGAAAGATTTGTTAATCAAATAAAATTATTATAAATAACAATTTATAATGCATCAGAAAGATACCCATACTTACAGCAACATTTCTTATCTGTTTTCCAGCAAACCAATGTAACATATTTATTATTTCCCTGAAGATCCTTGTATTATATTCTATCGGGATTTATCGGGATAATTTACATTAGATAAGATTATTGTCAAATGACAATTACATCATAATGATTATAGTTATAATTGTTTATACACATTAAATTGTTTATACATTTAAACTTTTAATTATAATATTAATAAATATAATTCTAGATATATATTACCAGGTTTTATTTTAATATAGTATTTTAATGTTTCTTCAAGCTCGACTAAAGTCACACTCGCACCCACTCTTAATGCCTCTGGTATTTCAACAATTCCATGCATTTCTTTGATTTGCGTCGGTTGTATAAGTATCGGGTATATTAAATGTTTAAACTTCATTTCAACCCCTGTACCAGTATAAAATGATTTCTTATATTCTGATATCGCAATATGTACGTAAGAGAAATATACGAACCGATTTCCGTGTTACCAATGACAATCTTAGCATTTGGATACTGTTCCTTAAGAGCAAGCAATGTTTTGAGATTCGTAGGTCTATACCAACTGACATTTTTCCCTTTCATTATTAGATATTGCTCGTCCAATTTAGATTCAATCTGTAAAAAGAAAACGTTATTTCTATTCTACAACCTATATCATCTCACAACACGTTACTTGACTCGAAAAGGCCGTAGCCGGATAAGAAGGATCAATATGCACACACACGGATTATGTTGAGTTTTTTGTTTTGATTGCTATTAGTGTCACTTACAATTTAGTCTCAAATTTAGTCAAATATTAGCCCTTAATATTGAATCGTTTTGATGTAAAAAATAAAAATAAAACTTTCGAAAATAATTTATATCTTTTGATCGGCTTAACCAATTTTAACCCTTCGCCCGTAAACTATAATTTGACTGGCATTGTCCGTAATCTGGGTCATAAATGTCCTGTCGTTATTTTGACCTAGTAAATAGTGTTCAAAAAATCTGAAAAAATTCTGTAATACTTGTATACTATCCTATTTTATAATTCCAAAGTTTATTTAGCGATTCATTATAAGATAAATTGTTTATAAATAATTCTTTATGCAAAAAATTGATAAAAATCCATTTTTATTAAAAAAATCATATCTCATTGAATTTTAAATCAAAATAAAAAAATCCAACGAGGTTTTATAGTTAAATATGTGTACTTTCAAGAAAAAAATTCTGTATATGGGTCATTTTTAAAAAGTATAATTATTCTGAGGATTGAAAATGGCCTTTTTCGGGTTAAGGAGAAATAAGACTTTTAACGTAATTTTTACATTATTTTATTCAAAAATCATACAAAATCGTTCAAGATCATATAAAATCGTTTATTTATTCTGTCCAAAAATTAGCACATGATAAACATAAATTTGTGCGATGCTTTTCACAAACGGCATCACCGCAAATCGCATCATCCATGTCGTGCTGTCCTCTCTCGCTTGTATCGAAATCGGAGTCTCCGTCAGCTTTTTCAGGCCCAGACATGTGCTCCTCGACTTCCTCGTGGTCTGACTCATTTTCCGACGCTTCATCCTCAACTGCGTGACGTCTTTCTCGCAAATAATATTTTATATTTGTGGCTTGATCATCCATTGTACTCTGAAAGTACATGTAATTTCTTTTTACACGTGTTTTCATCCACTCACATTTTGAGGTTATGTATATAATATACACAATCATAAAAAAATATCACTTATATAAGTTAAAAATAACTGTAGTAATATGAAAATGACGTTAAATTAATTTTACTTACTTGCACGAAAGTCTGGCACTGTCCGTAATCTGGGTCAATAGTGGCACTGGACGCACTTTGACTCGCTGCTGGTCAAGCACACACTGGCGAATTCCAACGCAACATGGCGGCATGAGTTCTCCCCACTACCTACTTTTTTTACGAGGGACGGCAAGCCCCCCCCCCTTTTCATTTCGGCGGTATTCTATCTTGAATTTCGGCTTGTGCCATTTATGACCCAGTTTACGGGCGAAGGGTTAATGAAATTTTAATATGTTGTAGATATCATTGAGACACATTTGTGGAAAAAATTTGGGAAAGGTTTTTAATAGAAACATTGATAAAAAAATAAATAAATGTTCTTGCTCTTTTTTAGTCCCAATATCTTTCTGGTACAATTATGAAAAAATTTTTGTAGATTTTTGGAGTAGTTTTCTATCAGATATAATTTTTTGGAAGCAATAAAATAGGTAGGCGGTACTTTAAAAAAATAAACTAATCTTCTTTATTTTTTTTTAATATGATATGCCTTTGGTATGATCGCCATATATTTTATGTAAAATTTTGGGATAGTATTCTACAACAAGTAATTTTTTTGAACCAATAAAATAAGTAGGCAGAAGTTTAAAAATATAAAATATTGTTTTGTATTTTTTTAAATTATGATATGCTTTTTGTACCATTGCCATATTTTTTTGTAGAATTTTGAGACGGTATTCTATAACAAGTAACTTTTTGCCACTTGACGTCGGGAAGAAATGGAAAAAATATAAAGAGGCACTTTGGCGATATCTTCACTTTGTTCGTGTAGCGCGAAAGCGAAATCGGGACGTGCGCAACGATGAAGAGGACGAAAATGTGGACAACGATATTTGTGAGGTCCATGACGACAACGACGACGACGAAGACTACTAAACGACGACAAAGCGTGATCTCGAATCGGCTTCACACTCTAACAGTATTATGGTGAAAAATGACGTTGCAGCCGCCGCCGCCGCTGCCGTCACGTCAAACGAACGTAATTTTGATATGTCGAAAAGCACTAAAAAATACTGGATAGCGTACCAAAAACTTATCGCGCGAATGCTCGCTTACTGTTAAAGTATTTGTTCAATAAAGCAGTTCCGAGTAGAATTAGCTGGAACGAACATGGAGTCGTGACTATAAACGGCAACGTCAAAAAGATTTTTGAATATCGATGACCTGATAAACGAGGCTATGCGAAAGCAACGGGGAGACTTCAGTTTGCACGATTACTTCGCGTCTTAAACGTCCCCTCGGTACTAATGAAAAATAAGGAATTATTAACCGCTAGTTCTTCGAATATCGCGACATTTCGACCTCTTAGGAGTTCCACACCAACAGAGACACCGAAAAGTACCGTTGATTCGCAGCAGGCGAAGAAAAGACGCTTACTCGATTGGAGTAAACAGAAATGACGGAACTTGAAAAATTCTACTACGATCCGCGACATTACGCGGGCTATTCGGCAACGGATAATCTGACGCGCGACGCTAAACCGAATTTCTCCCGTAACGAAGTCACACGTTGGCTCGAAACGCAAGACGCTTACATGTTACATCGTCCATCGCGCAGAAAAATTCCACGGTTGCATTACACCGTGACGAATATCGACGATCTGTGGGAGGCCGATTTAATTGAGCTCCAAAATCTCAAAAGTTACAACGACGGATATTCGTATCTTTTGGTGATCATAGATGTACTTAGTAAATATACCTGGGGTAGAACCGCTACGAGACAAAACGAGTAAGCACGTGACGGCGGCTTTTCAGCGCGTGCTTTCGAAAAGCGACGGTCGCGTACCCGTATACTTACAAACAGACAAAGGTAAATTTATCGGGCGTCCGTTGCAAAATTTTCTGGAAAAAAAAACGACATTCGTTTTCGCGTAACCCGTAATCCGGATATCAAAGCTGCCGTCATCGAGCGCTTCAACAGAACGTTAAAGGAGTAAATGTGGCGCTTTTTTACGCATAAAAATACGCGACGTTACGTCGATGTTTTGCAGGATATCGTAAGCGCTTACAATTACTCCCGTCATTCCTCCATCAGAATGCAGCCGGCTGTCGTTACGAGAAAAAACGCTCGTGTCGCGCACGAAAATATAGTTCGGCGATGGAGGAAGAGCGAAAAGATGAAACACGCACGAAAAGCTAAATACAGCGTCGGAGATCTCGTTCGCGTCAGTAGAACAAAAGCAACCTTCAAGAAAGGATACGAGGCGAAGTGGAGTAAAGAGATATTTCGAATTCGCCGCGTTCTCGAGTGGCGAAAACCACGCGTGTACGAACTGAGCGATTTAGCGAATGAGGTTATAGACGGTATTTTTTACGAACAGGAATTAGCTAGAGTTGAGAAAAACTTGCAGAAAGAAGAGTTTATCGTCGATCGCGTGATAAAGACCAGAGGTCGCGGCGCTAATAAACAGGTGTTAGTTAGCTGGCGCGGTTATCCCAGCAAGTTCGACACTTGGATCCCCGCTTCGAATTTAACTTCTCTTCAAGATGAGGGACGACCAATTTCTCATGGTTCTTCCTAGCAATAGCAGCATGCGCTATTTCTCAGAAAATAGAACCTCGTCATTCGTTACAAAATTACCTCAAACTGTACACTTACACGGTGAATGGGAAGTCGCGCTTAGCGATATTCAATTTCCTAGTACTTTTTCACACTTACGCTATCTTGAACATAAAATCTTCTTCTTCGATACTAAAGCAGGGGAGAAATAAGAAGCACAGGTAGCGAGGAAAGGCACATTATTCTATGGCCTTTACAAAAATACCAGAGAACTTATCTCGGCGATTAATGCCGTGTGTGCAAACAAGCTGACTCGCACTTTTATTTGGATCAGCATGAGCAGACCGGAGGAAAAATCTTCATCAGCATTGCCTGTAACGCAAGTGAATGCGATTTGATACACCATATGAGCGTTTCCGATACTCTTCTACAAATAGTCGGTTTAGGTCATGCCTTTCTCAATATTTCCGAATACTATGGCAATTTATGTGCCAGGCACAACGCAATTTATCCTATTTCCAAAAAAGTGTTTACTGCAACTTATATTAAACTTGATTTTATTAACGAAAATAAAGGTGTGCGCGAAACAAGTTTTTATAGTCGTGAACCTTGTAGTTTACAGCGTGGTATTCCAGATAAAATGTTCGTTTATTGCGATATTTGCGAGCCTTATGTAACAGGTGACGTGCAAACTCCTCTTCTCCGAATAGTGCCGGTCGAGACATACCGCTATAATCACGTGGAGGCTTATGGAACGAATCAGGTGAAACATTTCTCTCTGTTGCATTATATTCCATTATGCCAAACCAATTTCCCCACGATTGAAATAAATATAAAAGATCAACTCGGTAAAAATATACCATTCGAATCCGGGACGCTGACGGTGACATTACACTTTAGAAGTTTCTAGTAACAACGCGGTGTGTTGTCGTCGAAAAAAAATAAAAATTAAATTCATAACCATGGACTACGAATATTACGATTCACATCAGAGTGGACAAGGCGGAGGAATTCCACGAGTTTTCGTTAGAGCACCCTATCAACGAGATCATGGAATCGGTAGTTTTCTCGGAGGATTATTCAGAAAAGTGCTGCCTTTCCTAAGTAGAGGTGCGCGAGCGGTCAGTACGCGGGTATCAATGTGATGAAAGATGTCGAAAATAATACACCGTTGAAGGAGGCGCTCAAAACTCGCCTCAAGGAATCGAGTGGAAATCTTAAAAAAAAGCCCAGGAGAAGATAAGCAGCATGATGAAGAAATCGGGGTATAAAGTAACTGCAAAAATCCAGCGTTTCAGTTTCCCTTCGGCAACCACGACAGTCGCGTCACAGTTCGTAAACGTCGTCATCCTCAAACAGACAAAAGAAAATCGTTAAAGAGCAAGAGGAAGAGAACGATCAAAAAATCATAGCAGAAGAAGAAGACTCGTGCTGTAAACAGAAAGTCATCTACTACTACGAGACAACGTCGTCGTCGAGTCAGTGTAAAGAAACGCAGCGTATTCGACATATTCTCTTAATTGTCGCGCGCGCACGAACCAAGAATTCAAGGAGGAAGAGGATAAGCATGTCTTTTCTTCACACTCACTCAAGCGAGTGTTTAAAGAGCGAACTCGATTTCTTCTCTTTGCCACCCACTCAAACTAATATCGAAAGCTCGCAATGGATCTATTATAAACCCGCCATAACTTCCCTCGGGGACGACGCGCCTATAGAATTCGTCATACCCGGTCACAGGGAAGACTACCTGGACCTCACGCACACCATGTTGAGTCTTCGCATACGCGTAGAAATTTCTCCCTTAGCAGGCGGCGGTGGCGACGGCGAAACAAGTACACCAGGCAGAAGTGCGTTCAAAGTAGGCCCTGTAAATCATTTACTACATTTCATGTTCAATCAAATCGACGTATATTTCAATCAAAAGATAAATTTTTAATTAACGGCGTGAAAATTAGAATGAGACTCGTTCGTTCGAAGGATTCGTTTTACCTTAAGGAAAATCACCTTAAGGAACTTCAACGTTGAAAATACGCATTTTAGACGCCAGTCTGCTCGTGAAAAGAACAAAAATAAGCCCTGGCGTTTTACTCGCGCATGCAAAAATGTTCAGCAAAACTACCGCCAAATATCCCCTTACGAGAGTCGAAGTTAAAACATTTACGATTCACGCGGGTCTCGTATGAGAATCGATAGATGTTATAATGTAATACTTGGTCACCTGCCGAAACGGATAATAGTCGGTTTTGTTGATAACAGAGCGTAGTTCAACGGCGATAGAAAATTAAACCCAAAAACTATGGTATAAATTTCTTTTCACTGTACGCCGACGGTATACAAATTCCCAGTAGGCCGTTACAGCCGAGCTTCTCGAAAGACGATCCACTCTACGTCGAAGCTTATCACACTCTCTTTTCAGGAACCGGTATACACTTTTTAAACGAGGGTAATTCTATAAGCAGAGAAGATTACGCCGAAGGATTCACACTTTTCGCCTTTGATCTTACGCCCGACTTATCCGCTAATTGTGCCGGCCATTGGAATGTTGTGAAACATGGCAATTTACGATTAGAAGTGCGATTTGAAAAAGCACTTACCACAAGTGTTAACTGTATCGTTTACGCCGAGTTCGATAATGTTCTAGAAATCGACTCCTCTCGACAAATCATCGTCGACTTTGTCGGTTAAATGACAAATGTCGACAAATAATATTTCACAGCTTTACGGTACATGATTTATTTTTACCCCACCACTACATATTTCCCCCATCGCCATTTTCATGCGTAAAGTTGTGCAAAAAGAGAGATTCAGTTTCACTCGAGACACGAACGTCGACGCTTCGCTTGAAAAAATAGAGAGTGCATTTTGAACTATGGATCTGGTCATCGATATACAAGGTTTCCGTGATGTCAACGGAAAGTTTATTCCGAAAGAAGTCGCAGTTGTCGCGATTAACGCGGCGATCGCCGGACACTGGATTATGTTGCCACCCTATCCATTTGACGATCTACTCGAAAAGATAAGACGTGAGAATAACGGGCTTTCGCAAAATTATCATGGAATCGAGTGGTTCGATGGTGAAACCGATCTCAAATGTTTCACGCTACATCTGCGAGAAATTACGCGACAAGTGCGTTACATCATCTACTGCAGAGGCGTGGAAAAGGCTCGTTACTTGAGTCAACTACTTTCCAGAAACATATATAATCTGGCAGAAATTTCTCCACCGTTCAAAAGTTTACCGGAAATCTGAGAGTACAGACAACGCTGCTCACATCACGGATTTCGTGTTTCGACTACGGACAGAATTGTTTGTGCGTTACGTAACGCTTTTAAATTAAAACGCTGGATAGTCTTGCGAGACAACAGCAAATATAGCAGTAGCAGTAGTAGCAGCAACAGCATCGACTCGAGCTACGATACTAATCTCTCACACGTAAATTTGGACACAAGCGACGACAAAGGTGAAAAAACCGACAGTGACATTGCTATAAAAATAAAACAGTGGCAAAAAAATAACGAGACAGAAAAAAAAGAGAAAGAAATAGCAAAAGACTATTATTCAATAGCGGGCGTAAGAAAAGATTGCATCTTCAATAACTCGCTGATACGCCGGTCACCATCCAAGAACACTAGTGCGACAACTCCAAAATAGGTGAACTCCAAAATTATACAAATAATTCCTCTCGTGCGATCACCACCTCGCTGTGTAAAAAATGAACTCGCTAGAAATCTTACAAGCGTTGCATCATCTCAGTGTCAGATATGCGGGTGTCTATCCTGCCGAGGGTGTGGACGAGGTCGACAGCCATCGTCGCTAACACAGACGATCACGATCGACCTGGACAACATTGGGTCGCCTTTATATCAACGAACAAGGAGCAGGAACGTATTCGATAGCTACGGACTACCACCTAGACTCCAGATTCCTCTTACGCTTTCGTCGGAATTCCACTACGCATCGATCGAACACCGTGACGCTACAAGGAACGCTCTCTCAATCTTGCGAACAATACATACTGCTGTGTATTTTTATATTTCATGTGTAGCGGTTATAATCTTAGCCAGTTTCTTAATCTGTTTAGTGACAATTGCGAACGCAATGATCGTTTGATTGTAAAATTATTTCGTAACATTTTTTTTCATAATAAAAGCGCATGCGTAAAACCTCACGCTGAATGCTGCCATATTCAGGCGTGTACTTTTAACAATAATTAAAAAAAATACTTATTCCCTCGTATCAATGTATTATTTTATGTAATAAACATTTTTTGTATCTTCTCTCTCTCTCTCTCTCTCTCTCTCTCTCTCTCTCTCTCTCTCTCTCTCTCTCTCTCTCTCTCTCTCTCTCTCTCTCTCTCTCTCTCTCAATAGATATACCAAAGTGGAGCATATGCTGCAAGCGCTGCAGTTTATGTCTATAAGACAGAGGCTATATTATAATGTGTGTACATTTATCATTAAAGCGGTGAACAACATGTTACCGGAACAATTAAAAGACCGTCTAGAATTAGTGGAAAAGAACACTGATAGGCAAACCAGACAAACCGGCGATATAGCAATAGTGTTTCGTAGGACGAGAAATGCGCAAAAAAGTATTTTCTATGAAGGAGTAAAAATGTATAACGCACTGCCAGCAGAAATTAAAAGATGCGAAGAACTAAAAATGTTCAAACGTGTGCTAAAAGAGTACGTTCTGTTATATGTATAAATATGTAGTATGTAAAAATAGCTGAGAAAGCTAATAAAGGTCATTCATTCATCTCTCTCTCTCTCTCTCAACCCCCTCCCGTCTATTTATTCATTCCTTTTTCTTTTACGTTAAAATAGTTGCATCACATCACAAAGCGAACTTGTCCGTTCCTGTTTTACTTTTACACCCTTATTTCCCCAGGAAATAACCAAGACAAAACTTTGAAAGCAAGCGTATTTGATTATTTCGTAAACTCTTTGTCCAGACACAAGTCCTAAAAATACACGGTCATAAATCATGAAAACTATTCTCTAAAAACGACATATACGCGTCACGTCACAAAGAAAACCTGTCCGTTCTTTTTTCTTCCCCTACCCTCGAGGCAAAACGCTCTTAAAAATTCCACTTTCCGTTTTCGGCATCTTAGCGTCCTATCCTTTTTGAGCTTAGCGTCGTCTAACACGTGCTCTCGCCAAAATGACGCTGGTCGGCTCTTCCGCTATTTTCCTGCGTGACTTCAGCGTCGTCCACCACTTGCAGTCCTAAAAAGACGCTGGACACCTTAGGCGGGAGAGCCAATCAGACGCTGGGTAGGTATGGGGTATCCAATCAAAACGCTCCATTTAGTTACTATTTTGAATCCGACATTTTTGTTTCGTAGTCGTCTACCACGTGCAGTCCCAAAAAGACACTAAACACCTTAGGTGAGAGGGCCAATCAGACGCTGGGTAGGTATGGGGTATCCAATCAAAACGCTTCATTTAATTACCTCGTTACCCCCACCCCTCACGCAGCAGCCAATCAGAGCGCTCCAAGGTCACATGGGCAGACTGACTGGCCACGCCTCTGGCGCCAGAGGGGTCGGTGATGAGGGTTTGTTTTGACGCCTCATATTTACCCACTTACTACTAGTAGGCGCACGACGGCGCGGCAAGTACCTAACGCGCACAGAGACGTGAATATCCACCGTTCGCGATACTGCGACGGTAAATTTGTGGGCGCACTAAAGCGCAGTAATTAGCGGGCGCACTAACGGCGCGGCGCGATAAATGAGCGGGCGCGCTAACGGCGCGGTAATTGCGTATGCACGACGGCGAGTATAAGCAACCGCGTGAAACGGAGTATCTTTCGCTACTGAGACCGGAGCTCTCGAGGTCCCTTTTCGGAAGTTTTCGGGCGCGCGACACGCATTAGCCAATAGTTTTCGTTGGCAGGATCACGCTATCCAGGCATGGCAGAATCGATAGCGCGTCGGGAGAGACTTCGCGGTCTGGGGGTGACGGTGGTGCGGCACGAAATCAACTCGTTCAGAGGTCGGCTAAAGGATGGCGTTACATGTACCTATTGATTCGCGATCGCGCGACGGATTAAAAATACTAAATACATATCATATTTAAAAAATTAAAAAAAAATATTTTATTTTTTAAAAGTACCGCCTACCCATTTTATTGCTTCCAAAAAATTATGTTTGATAGAAAACTACTCAAGATTCTACAAAAATTTTTTCGTAATTGTACCGAAAAGATATAGGGACTAAAAAAAGCAAAAACATTTATTTCTTTTATCAATTGTTTTTGTCAGAAACCTTTCCCGAATTTTCCACAAATGTGTCTCAATGATATCTACAACATATTAAAATTTCATCAAAATCAGTTAACCCGATCAAAAAATTTAAATTATTTTCAAAATTTTTATTTTTATTTTTTACATCAAAACGGTTCAATATTAAGGGGATGCAAAAGCTAAGGCCGAACTTCCTCGACGTCGGTAATGTCAACTAAAGCAAAGCTCCGACGCGCACGTAAGGTGGTGCCACTGGTGGTGACAACGCGAAACTCCGTACACGTACACACACCACTGAATTGCTCACACGGACGCACGGTGGTAGAGAGACATATGCTATAGACGCGGCAACGCTGCGCGGCGTTGCCGCGTCTATGGATTCTAGCAATACGGCCTGAACCTGAAAATGCTTTCTGGCCGGCCGGCCGTAGCAAAAGGCAGTAACGTATCAAGGCTAATAAGCACCCGCTTTTTATAAATTACATATATTCTTATGCACACATGTACGTACGTATATATATATATATATATATATATATATATATATAATATGTATCTAATTATTATGTGTATGTTTATAATTGTCTGATGACAAATAATAACAGTAGCGTAATTGAGAATGTGAATTAGTATACATAGTATATGTATTGACGCGGGTACTTATTAGACACTTGGCAATTTACTGCATCTCTTGCACCTCTAATAATTTTTTTCTTGTAATGTAAATGAATGATGTAAAACTCTTTCAAAGGATCTATCCATTCTTGATTGGGTAAAATAATAACTTCTATAACAAATGCAATAAATATTAAATTTATAGTATTGATTTATATAACTAATTTTATTCTGTCTTTATATAGAAAAATATACCTCAGTCTTACAATTAGCATCAGAGTAGAGGGTAACGGCAGCTGATGATAAAACAGTATAGATAACAAACTGAATAAAAAACTTAATTATATTATAACATAATCCCATAGTAAACCAGTTTGTAACTGTTATGTAACTTATTTAGGGAGCACATGGAAAGAACAACTCTTCATTTATATAGTACCTATACTTTACTCCTGTAAAAGGATTTTGCGATCTATAAAGCCGTTTCAAAGAACGAACTTTGACAGATATAACAATGTCGTACAGATGCCTCGTTAGACAAGGACAGATATCTCTCGTATTATTCCTTTCTCCCCTATGTATGTAATTTGCATGCACTCATTTATTCCTCTCTCTCTCTCTCTCTCTCTCTCTCTCTCTCTCTCTCTCTCTCTCTCTCTCTCTCTCTCTCTCTCTCTCTCTCTCTCTCTCTCTCTCTCTCTCTCTCTCTCTCTCTCTCTCTCTCTCTCTCTCCATCCCTGTCTCTCTCTCTCTTAGTACACTGGGTAGCGTACACTTAGTATGGTAAAATCAGGATTTTTTGGAAGTGTGGTGTTAGGATTCTAGGGTATATATATTTGAAGAAAGAAAAACGGTAATGTTATTTAGGACAAGAAACTCTATTTACTATTTCGTTGATAAAATGTTGAGAAATATAAACGAAAATACATATATAAATGAAATATATATTATGATATATTATTTTTTTTATTGTTACTGTCGAAAGCAAATAATCCACTTTTAAAAAAGGCGTGTTAACTGAGTGAATTTCGTTTGTATCGAAAAATTGAAGCCTCTTTTCCGCGATGCCGATTGGTTATCTCGATTGATTGCCGCGCCGTAGCTTGCTTTATCCCGTGAGGGATTGTCATCGCGGAGTAGTGTGGCGAGTTTCGTGCGTGTAGTGCGTCGTGTGTGTCGTGATGTGACATGTGACAGCTCGCGTCGTGTCGCGAGGTGAATATTATTATTAATGTGATCTCTCATTATTATTATAAATATAAAATCGTTTAATTCTGAATTTCGGTCGCGTCACGCAAGGATCGAAGTGCCACGCGAAGTATCAGCGGATCGGAGATAGGTAATTATAGTGACTCCTCTTCTAAAAAGGGCATGTCGTTAGGTATTGTCACTTTTCCGCGATCCCGATTGGTTCTCTTGCTGCGCTTACTTTATTTGCAGCATTGTATATTTTGACAGTTGTGTGTATCAAAGGTTAATATAATAGTAATAGCATAATGTTAAAGCTAAATAGCGCGCGCGAAGCGCGCGTCTGTAGTGTCTAGTATATTACATAAAACCAGTAATGCAATTGAACATAGATATACATATACACACGCACACGCACACGCATACGCAATCGCACATACATACGCATACGCACATACATATTATTTTTATTATTTTTTCTGTGGGCTTCAGGCCCCGTCCACGATGACGATATTACGGACATGGGACGTCTCCAGGATCATGCTCCAATTACTTTGTACTAACAATAAGAATAATTCTGCATAAATTTTTTTTTATTTTGTGCCTTTATATTATATGTATTTTCACGCATAGCAACCTCGCAAAAAAATGTCTTTTTTTATTTCAATTTCTGTTTCAAAAAAAAAATGTTTTTTTTTAAATATATATATGCTTGTCATAGTGATTGAGATACGCGTCGGCAGAACGCGCATAACGTGCAGTTTACGCCGAAGCGGCTGTCGCGAGCGATATGTTTCGTCGACGGATGATTAGCTAATTATGATTGTATACAGAAAGTGGATATTTGCGTAAAGTATCGTTGCCTCGCGAATAAAGTCAAAGGACCGTCGAGAAGAGGAAGCTCGCGGTGCTTTCATTTCCCTTTTCAATCTTTTATCCGTTATCCTCTTTCGCCCTCGTCTTCGTTTCCATTGTCAGTATGCGACAGCCGTTACTGCACTCCATGAAGGGTATCATTGATTTGTCGAATAATTCATAAGCAAAAGAGATGTCTTTCCTTGTGCTTAGAAATCCAAACAGATAAAAACAGTTCTGATTTCGAGAATCATAAAGAAATTGTATTGTATTACTTTCTTTTCATCGCGGCGAGCGGCGCGCGAGTAATCGTTTTTATACATTTATAATTTACAAGTATACATAGTACTTGAAAAGAAAGGAAAAAGGTGATTGTCGCGTTTTTTTTTCACAGAGACGGGCAAACGTGAAACTGATTGTGTTCACGTTGCCCGACTAAGTCAAAAACTCGGATGCTACAAGTATCTAGTTTTTATCCATCGGGACTTTAGGATGCCGCCAATGCTGATATCAAGAATAATTATGATTTATATTAGTGGAAAAAGTACATTTTTTTGGCTTAGAAACGAAAACGATGACGACGATGACGATCAAACGAACGCTTCCGTTCTTGTCCCAAAATTGGTTTCGTTTTCTCTTGGAGCGAATGTTTCGAGGAATTTGCTTATGACGGTTTGTTAGCATATGTCTCGCGGTAATTAACGATTATATGGAGATATGTCATATTTTCCACAACGCGTAGGGAAAAAATTGAATGGTTTTTAATATGTATTCAGAGAATGTTGATTCATCATATTATTCTTTCAAACTTGCTTTCCTCTTTTTGAAAATTTACACCAAGATTACTTTATATTGATTTTTCTTAACATCTTTATTTCTTAAAAAGGAAACGAAAACCGTAGAAGAAAATTATTAAACTTATCTTTATCGTGTTGGGAATTCATTCAATTTTATCGCTACATGTCTCAACTTCTCTTGTTAAAAACAAAAAACTAATTTATATAGCTTTCGATTTTACATATAATTTTTAAATTTCAGTTTTGTCAGATGCGATTTGTGCGAGCTTATTTCGTGGAGCAAATATTTTGTTGCGTTTTCGAGAAAGTGTTTATCCGATCATTAGCGAAGCAACGCGATGCATTTATATTAGATCACGAGGGACTATGGGCAAATTTTCGCATTGTTTACGGATTTTATAACTTTATTGACGAATATAAGATCTACGATCTTTCGCATAATTGATTTACGATTAAACTCACGCTTTTATTGAGGTTCAGATGTACACCCGTCTGTATCACGTCAATAAAAATCTAGCAGCAAAACGTGTATAAATTTATTCGTTTAGCAAATTCATGAAATATATTTTGGCAACTATGCCGTAAAAAAAAATTTGTCGGACTGTGCTAACTCGGACCACGTGCGTTTCTGACATTTAGATATTAGTGAAATTCGGTTAGAGTGATTGAATTTTCTTAGAAAACAAAAAAATGACTTGTCTCGTTTTTTGATTGACATTCGAGATGCTATAAATACTAATTTATTGGGTGGCGTTCGGGAAGACGCTATTAGTACTATTTATTTATTTTATCCTTGTTTTATACCTGATGAGCGATAAAGATAGAATGATGCAATAGCGCTAATAGCGCGCTTCCCGAACGCAGCCATTGTGTTATAAATTCGACGTTCGCTTTTCGCGTGAGACTGGCATTGGCTTCCTATCTCGCTAAACGGGCCTTTTTCAGTCGGATACGTTTCTTTCATTTTAATATAGAGAGGAGAAGAAGCTAGGAAGATTTTACGCGAATTTACGCGATGGAAGATGTGTATACATATATAAATATATATATATATGATTCTGCAAATGCATTTTGCTTGAAAAATGCATATGATATAAAGGCACAAAAGAAAAATTTATGCAGAATTATTCTTGTACAAAGTAATCGGAGCATGATCCTGGAGACGTCCCGTGTTCCGTGATATCGTCATCATGGACGGGGCCTGGGGCCCACAGAAAAATCAATAAGAATAATATATGTATGTGCGTATGCGTATGTATGTGCGACTGCGTATGCGTGTGTGCGTGTGTATGTATATCTATGTTTAATTGCATTATCGCTCTAGTTTTATGTAATATTATTTACTTTTGACAGTAACAATAAAAAAATAATATATTTCATTTATATATGTATTTTCGTTTATATTTTTTAACATTTTATCAACGAAATAATAAATAGAGAGTATTTTGTCCTAAATAATATTACCGCTTTTCTTTCTTCAAATATACTCTAAAATTATAACACCACACTTCCAAAAAATCCTGATTTTACCATACTAAGTGTACGCTAGCCAGTGTACTAAGAGTGAGAGGGACAGGGATGGAGACAGAGAGAGATAGAGAAAGAGAGAGAGAGAGATAGAGAAAGAGAGAGAGAGAGAGAGAAAGAGAGAGAGAGAGAGAATCGAATCGAATCAAATGGTTATTTATTACACGCTCTGGGATACATCCCCTGAAGCGTAGAAACGTAGTACAGAAAGTAGACGTAGTGTAATAATATATAACACAGATATGACTGTAGTCGCAAAAACAAAAAAGAAAAGATATAAAAGTAAAATAAAATAAGAAAAAATTAAAAATAGGGAAAGAAAAAAAAAACGTTAAGCGCACAATCGGTATCAGCCATGGGTTCGTCCAGACATTGCAAGTAGGTGGTTGTACAGTTTTGATTTAAAGACCGGTAAAGAAGACGCATTGCGTATGTCCGGAGGTATGCCGTTCCACAGTTCCGCGGCAGAGCTACAGAAGGAACGCTTGTAGAACTCTGTGCGATACTGCGGAAGGATCAAGGTACCGAGCGAAGCCCTTATTTCACGCGTGACTCTGTCATGTTTGAACACGAAGTTTGAAAAGATGACCTCGGGTTTTTTCTTCGCTATCACCAAAAAAGTTAGGCTCCCCACGAAGTACAAGCGTCGGAAACTAATCTTAAACCAACCAAGTTTGTCGAAGTAAGGCGTTATATGTTCGGATCGTTCCACTTGGCCTGGAAAATAAAACAGACGCATCTATTGTAGGCTCTCTGCAAGCGAAGATTTTGTTTGCCCGTGATGTTAGTTAGGATCGTGCAGCCGTAGTCAAGTATAGGTACAATCAGGGCCGAGACCAGCATGATGCGAAGAAAAAGCGGTAGAAGATGCTTGCAAAGCTTCAGTTGATACAACGCCGAGTTAACTCTCGTTATTGTTTTCGAGATCTGCCTTTCCCACGACAGCGAACAGGTTAATGTAACACCCAGATATTCAACTGAGTCCGAAAAAGGTATTATGGAGTCATTTACATAGATGGATGGTAACGCGTCACTCTCCAGACTACTAATATAACGCAGCGTCCCCACAATAATCGCTTGCGTTTTCTTAGGATTAATTTTGAGCCCATTTTCACTAGCCCACTGCACGACTCTCTTTATGTCCTCGTTTATCCTAGCAATCGCATCGGCAAGAAGGCCAGGCTGGACATGCAAATAAATTACAAGATCGTCCGCATAAAATTGATATTTACAGTGTTTTAATATCCCGCTAAAGTCGAGCAGGTATAATAAGAAGAGAAGGGGCACCAGCACAGAGCCCTGGGGTACCCCTTGGTGAACAGGTCGGTCGGAGGACATTTCAGAAGGATCACGAACAGCCTGCCCTCTACCCGTCAAATAAGAGCAGAGTTATTTTAACGTTGAGTTTGCGAAGCCCAACCTCCTGAGCTTTTTAATCAGGCAATGAGGACAAACATTGTCGAAGGCCTTGGAAAAATCAAATAGTACCGCGATGGTGAATTTTCTCCTATCAGCGGCCAGTCTTATATCATCCAGAATCCTAATCAAAGCGGTCTGTGTAGAGAAGTCCTTCCTATAGGCGGACTGGAAAGGATCCAGGATATCATTCTCCTCAAGAAAATTCGTGATCTGGTCGGCCACTATGCGCTCCAGGGCCTTAGAGACAGCACATAGTATCCATATTGGCCTGTAATCATGCAGTTCACAAGGGTAATTCACCTTCGGAATAGGGCAGATAACAGCTGATCTCCACACACTAGGATAGACACCGTAAGAGAGACAGTAGTTGAAGATGTGGGTCAATGCAGGAAGGATGCAGGGTAATGCTCTGACGATTAAACTCCGAAAGAGCTCATCTCTCCCGGTAGCCTCCGAATTACTCCTCTGCAAAGCCCTAATAACTATCTCCCCTGGTTTGATGTTATTCCAATAAAACTTTTGGTCACTGTATCCCACCTCTCCCAAGTCGAAGACGATGCTCTCTTCTAGATCAAAGTCCCTCGCGTGACCTGTAAAATAAGCATTCAATTCCTCAGGAGTGAAAACCAGTCTATCGGGCTGCGCCTATTTAAATCTCAAAAAGACAAAGTGCCTGAGTTTTTTCCACAAGATGTTGGGCTCCTTGGCATCGTGAAAAGTCTTATGGAAATATTCCGTCTTTGCCCTTCGTACCTCGAGCTGAACCAAATTTCTGAGTCGCCTATAAGTATCGTAATTTGATTCCGTTTTATTCCGTCTCCAGACTCTTCTCGTCCTGTCCCTGTCCCTCATCAATTTCCTTAAATCCGGCGTGAGCCACGGCGCAGAAAGATGTTTAGAGCATATAACGCGATAAAGCGCGTGTTTATCGTAACAAGTCCTAAGGAAGTCGTTGAGGATCCTCACTTTAACGTCAATATCCGGGGTTAGGTACAGGTCATCCCAGTTCTGCGAACCCAGCTCCGCAAGGAAATCCTCAGAATCGAAAGAACGAAAATCACGGACCCGTACAGTTCGCCTTGGAATACGCTCGATTTTGATGTTGTAAGTGATCTCAATGAGATCATGGGCAGATAAAAAGCCGACATCACGCTGATTATGACAAGCTTCTCCTCCTCGTCAATAATACAGAGATCCAGCCATGTAGAGGCAGTGCGTGTATTATGCGTTGGCAGATAAGGCACAAGGAAGAAATTAGATGCCTGTACAAACGTCAAAATCTGTTCCGAGTCGTAAGTGTGAGAAGTGAGGTCGGCGTTGAAATCCCCGAAAATAATAGAGTGCTTGTAATTAGCAGACAGCTCCGAGAAGGTGGTGAAAAAGTCGGGTAAGAAGCCTGTATGTGGTGGTCTGTATACCACGGCTAAGAGGATCTTGGAGTAATTACTGATAGACACTTCTACAACCAGATATTCGGGTTTTCCACAGTAATTGTTCTCTAATGTACATACAACTGATGCATTGAAGCCTTCTATATACATAGCAACCCCACCCCCTATTTTGCCAATGCGGTCGCATCTCAGGAGGCGATAGCCATGGAGAGAGGCAAGGTGATCAGAGACATGTGGTTTGAGCCAAGATTCCGATAAACATATGATGTGATATCCTGAGTTGCAGAAATAAGCTCGAAAATCGTTTATGTGTGCCAGCAGTGATTGACAGTTAACATGACATAAGCGCAGACGATCGGTAGGTTTACTGTCCATAATTGATACTGCTTATTCTGTCGACCAATCTTCTACGTAGAATAGGACAATTTTTTCATCAAATGCCGAGTGTTGTTGTTCCGCCAAAGGCAACCATCGCTTACAATTTCCACACGTAGGATCTGCGCCCCTACTAGAGCAGTCCTTTGTCTCATGACTTCCCGCGCAATGCCCGCACATCGATGAAAAACGACAATGCTTCGCAAAGTGACCAAAGGCGAGACATTTATAGCACTGGAGTACTCTAACATAATCAGAAATACCGCAAGCGAAGTAGCCGATGTAGACTGATTTGTCTCTTAACAGAAATCCACAAGCCTCCGGTATGACCTCGATGACGCAGCTTGTAGTGAGTCGATTATGCTTCTGGGGAAAAATGTACACAACCCTGATCTGAGACTCATCAACCTTCTCGAGATTCAGAGATATCAAGTCCGACCTAATCTCCTCTCTGGACATATTGCACGGAACTCCACGGATCAACATTCTGGGATTGACTTTACGCTCCTGCTCCAGTCTAAGGCCCGCCCTCTCGAGGTTGATAGAATTCTTAATTTTAGGCAGGTCGACTGAAAGTGCCTCGATACGCACCCCGTTATTCTTGACAGACGAGATACGGTTGACTTTGAGATTGTACTCAGATGGCTTAATAACTTTTTGAAGGGCAACTCTCGTTTTTTTCGACAATTTGTACCTCGCGAGGGAACTCTCCACGGGAGTGACTATAAAACTCGTAGTCCTTGGCACCTCGATCGAGGAGCCGCGCGTAACCCTCAGCCTCGACCGCTCGGAGGCAGCAACCGCCGCATAAGAGGGCGAAGGAGAAGTGCTGGATGTCCCTGCTTGCATGCTCGGCAAATTAGTTACGATATTGGTTACGATATTGTTACAGGCATCCGACATATCAGTTACCATTTTGTTACAGGCATCTGTCATAGCATTACCGACAATGTCCCCATAATCGCCTCCGAAATGCAAGTTTGTTGCGAGGAGCTTTCTATTAAATTAATATAAGCAACAGATATTTCCGCGAATGCCTCTTTGCAGGCTCGAAAGGCAGATTCAATTTGCATCCTCTTCTCAAGAGTTTCTTTACTCGAAAGCAAAATCATAGTGACATTGTCGCAATGCCTATTTAAAGTCTGCTTAAGAGCATTGACCTTAGAAATGTTAATGTCTATGTGTGTGCTCTGAGAATCCGCTATAGGTAAGTTAGATGCCGATGGTATGCGTCGAACAGGGACTTTAGGCTTGTTAGTGTTGATATTTTGCCCGTCACCTTCCGAGCAAGAGAGGGCCGGAGGAGTCGAATCCGTCATCCACGCCGCGCGCCACGCTCAGCGATTTCGTCCGAAAAAAGCCAATCAGAGGTAGAAACGCATGCGCAATAGCCCTCCGATATCCAACATGGAGCCCGATACCAGAAAATTTCCTCGAGATAGCACAGTGGAAAAACAGAGTAAGACACCTCCAGCAATCCAGAAACCAGATCAGGAAAAAAGAACAAGCAAGCAGTATGGTCTTGCAATCTGTGCACCAAAAAAATAAGGCCCCGGAGGGCAATAGGCGGCAGAAAAAAGCCCACAAATACAGAGCGATATGAAGCACGACAATGTATACTCACAGTAGGTAGGGAGAGAGGGAGAGAGAGGGGGAAGAGAGGGAAAGGGAGCGAGGGAGAGGGAGAGAGAGAGGGAGAGGAAGAGAAAAGGAGAGAGAGAGAGAGAGAGAGAAAGAGAGAGAGAGAGAGAGAGAGAGAGAGAGAGAGAGAGAGAGAGAAAGAGGAATAAATGGGTGCATGCAAATTACATACAAAGGAATAATACGCGAGAGATAACTGTCCTTGTCTAACGAGGCATCTGGGGTTCGATTGTGTATCTTGAAACGAGGTGAAAATTACAAAAGTGAACAGATTTTACTAGATTTCGACAAATAAAATCGTAGATACATTAGTAAATTTCCTCACTTTTGTAATTTTCACCTTGTTTCAAGATACACAATTGACCCCCTGGGGCCCGATTTTCTAATGAGAAACGTATGCGCAAACTCTGCTCTAACAAAAAGGCTTTCTATTAGAGCAGAGTTTACGCATACGTTTGTCGATAGAGCATCGGGCCCCTGTACCACATATCTTTCAAAGCTCGTTCTTTGAAACGGCTTTATAGATCGCAAAATCCTTTTACAGAAGTAAAGTTTAGGTACTAATGACGGATGGGATTGTAAAGTAATTATAGTAATAATTAAAAAAAAAATGTAAAAATGCCTAACGAGATATCTGTACTACACATATCTGTCAAAGCTCGTTCTTTGAAACGGCTTCATAGATCGCAAAATCCTTTTACAGGAGTAAAGTTTAGGTACTAATGAAGGGTGGGATTGTAAAATAATTAGTAATAATTGAAAAAAAATGTAAAAATGCCTAACGAGATATCTGTATCATATATCTGTCCTGGTTCGATTGCTGTGTAACAATGTAGCCAACCCCGAAACTGCTCACAGCTGCGTGCGCCATCGCGCCATCTCTCGCAAGATCCGTGAACTACTGCTGTGACATGATTGCTGCTCTGCGTGAATATTTTTGTGAAAAATATACACGATCGTTTCAAAGCTCTCATTTTTATTCCAGGCTTTCAATCTCAATTTCAAAGGTACGTTATTGTTCGTGCACGTCTTCTGAAGGGTGAGAAAATTTAATTTCGTACATATTACTTATACAACTGTTTATATTAGAAAATAAGGTTATAAGGTGACAGCATTTTAAAATTTTTTTAAATTATTACTAATTATTTGACAATCCCACCCTTCATTAGTACCTCTACTTTACTCCTGTAAAAGAATTTTGCGATCTGTAAAGCCGTTTCAAAATGAGACCTTTGAAATGTAATTGTCGGTAATTTGGACAGCTTTAGCATCCCCTTAAGGGCTAATATTTGACTAATTTGTAAGTGACACTGATAGCAATCAAAGCAAAAAAATCAGGATGATCTTTTTTATCCGGCTACGGCTTTTTTTCAAGTAGTAAGTCAAGTAAATTACTTTTAATTTGGGTGGAAATATCGGTTCTTGAGTAGGGTCGTACGGACGGAACTCTTTGGAATTGAAAATCTCAGTTGGTTCGGACGTGAAAATCTTTTTACAGCAAGCGTCGCCCAATGAACAGGTTCTCGTATTGTTTGTTCCTTCCTCTCGTTTGTTAATCATTAACTGCGATCGTTCCCACTCCTCCGTAAAGATCTTGAATCCCTCTATAATCGGTCTGTATCCTGTACATCTGCATAGATTACCTAGGAAATATGTAATCAATTCATTATTATTATTACATTACATATAATTGTGTTATGCATTATGCGTTTATATACCAATGATATGAACCAGCTTTGTCTACGTAAAGTCTTTACGTACTACGCACATACTCCAAATACATCACCTTGAAACGCTGTTTCCAAATTGTCCATGGTTGGTCTTGGGATATTGCGCAACAGAGCGTACATAGACATGACTATACCAGCTGTGCAAAATCCACACTGCGACCCATGTGCCATGGCAATACGTTCTTGTACCGGGTGCAACTTGGTCTTTGTGCTACCAATACCCTCCACGGTGGTTACAGCTAAACCATGCACGGCGCATACTGGTGTTAAGCATGCGTTAACAGCCAAATGCCTGTTTCGATTTGTAAGATATAGGAAATTAATTTTAATTCTCCTGGGCTCTTTCCCGACATCTCGTGAAATGTGACGTCAAGAGCGAGAAACTTTGAGATTTGACACGTTGAGAATACTTGCATGGCATTTCTAAATAAAAAAGCATTTGCATAAAGTAACACTTCAGGGTAGCGATCATGTAACTTTTTTCCTAGAGCGGAAACGTGAAAAGTGAAAACTTTTATGTAACTATCTCTTTCTATTGGTGTTGAATAGAAAGAGATAAACTTTTCACTTTTCACATTTCCGTCCTAGGGGAAAAGATACATGATCGATCCCCAGATCACTTCAGCACACTTCGAAAATACTTCGAGTTTAGGTTAGGTCTACCCCTTTCCTTTGACAGTTAATAAATAGCCGTAAAATGAATGTACAACGCGTTTTTGCACAAAATGAAAGAATCTGGCAGATAAACGCGGCGGTCTGCCTCGCGAAGCGAGATTAATCGTTAAAGTTGACGACTATTCAGGTTATAAAATCTGACGTACCGACCAAAAAAAGCGACTGAATAACGTATCCCATGACCACATGCGCATGCTCCGTAGCCACATGTGTAGTGTACTTCAACGCGTCTTACTTAAATATCTTGTCATTTGCAACCTGCACATCTTAAATCTTACAATGGCATACTCAGTCCAGCAATTGAACAATAATCATGACATCATTGGCAATGCAAATACGTGGGCAAAATGTAGCGTCTTACGCCTTACGTGAGAATCTTGCGTTACGCGACATGCAAGCCAATCTTACGGCAACGCACAAAGAAAAACATAACGTAATTAGTCTTATGTTACGTACGTTACGTTAGAGCCAAAGCACATAACATGGCGTAGCGATATACGACAATCGTAGTCCTCGACCTGACAAATCAGGATACGCCAAAGCTTGTGCGTTACTTACGTCCACAACTACGACTGTCATTTGTGCTTTGGCCCTTACCCTTTTCTTCGTGCGGTGTCGTAAGATTGGCTTACGCAAGATTCTCACGTAAGGTGTAAGACGCTACGACAATGTTTGTGCGCTGGCCCTAAGCCTGCATAGTTTCACATTCGTTTTACGGATATTTAATAACTGTCAAGGGAAAGGGATAAAGGGATGCAACTCGGAGTATTTTTTTAATGTACTGAAGTGACCTGTAATGTTATTTTAAGCAAATATCTATTTATTTGAAAATACCATGCAAGAATTTTTAACGTGTCATTTCTCGCTTCTGATGTCACATTCCAACATGGCCACAATGAGTACCCAGGAGCCTTAAGAAAATGAATTTTTTAGAAACAATCCAGATCATTATATTATAGTACACTATGAAAAGGATACATTATTTTTCCTGCAACACGATCAAACTTTGAAATCATAACTGTACAGGCTCCACACCCTCCTTCCGCACAACCAAGTTTTGTACCGATCAATCCAACTGAATCGTTATACATTAAGGATGAATAAACCGATATACAAAAGTTATTTTTCTAATCATTTTTCAATTTTTCTTATTATTTTCATATATGGAGGAGTAAAAGTCATAGTGGTGTAAGTCAAATTGGTAAATATACCGAATAGGGGACCCACCTCCAGTGATCTTGACCTTGACATATGTTGTCAAGGACATGACCCTGAGTAACTTTTTCTTATAACATAATCGTCGCTCATTGCTTATTTAAAAGTTATAAATAAAAAAGTTTGAAAAGTATAGCAGTTATTTTGAGTATTGAAAGGTACAAATGACTAATGTATATGGAAATGTACAAAGAAAATTTAAGGGGATCCTGGAGTAACGGCCGAACTCCGACGGGAAAGCGCTCTCATCTAAGCGGAATTAAAAATATCGATTAAAGTAATTTAAATCGACCGTGACTGGCAATATATAACGTCTTTTTCGATATGAACATTGAAAAACTGTGAGCCAACTTGGTTTGTCGGATTCACACAGCACTTTCGGATCAATCATCGAAACATTATTAATTTCGACCATGGGTTTTGGTCAGTTGATGTAATTTCTAAATTAAATAGTTTAAATTTTTATTGCGAATCAATGTTCATATCGAAAAAGACGTTATATATTGCCAGTCACGGTCGATTTAAATTACTTTAATTGTTATTCTATATATACTGGCGAAAGAAATTTATTATTCTGTTTATTATACACCGTCGACCTAAGAATCGGAGCTCTATCTTTTAGTTATTATTGCGATAAATATTATCACTGCCCCAGTGGTCGAACTGGCACGACACCCGCATGGTATACGGGAGGTTCCAGGTTCAAACCCTGGCTGGGGTAATATTTTTTGCAATAAAAATTTAAACTATTTAATTTAGAAATTAGATTAACTGACCAAAACCCATGGTCGAAATTAATAATGTCTCGATGATTGATCCGAAAAAGTGCTGTGTGAATCCGACAAACCAAGTTGGCTCACAGTTTTTCAATGTTCATATCGAAAAAGACGTTATATATTGCCAGTCACGGTCGATTTAAATTACTTTAATTGTTATTCTATATACTGGCGAAAAAAATTTATTATTCTGTTAAAAATATCGATTATTTTGATCATTCTGTCCTTATCCAACGAGATCCTACGAGATATCTGTCCTTGTCAGATTGCAACGCCATGTACACTACACGTACGTGTGTACATGCATAAAATCTGCGATCAATGAAAATCTTTCTGAACAGTCTTTTTGTTAAAGCAGAGAATAGTTAGCATAGAAAAGGGTAAAAATGAAGGTATATTTATTTAGAATACGAGCCTGAACGCGAATATAGATGAAATTATGTTCAATCAACGCGTTTTTGTACGAAATGAAAGAATCTGGCAGATAAACGCGGCAGTCGAAACGACGTCGAAATTAGCTTAAACATCGAAATTAGCTCGATTATTGCTGGCAAGGGTAAAAAAGTCAACGTTTGTTTGAATTTCGACATATTTTCGAATAACCTTAAATAAACGAATAATAGACAGCCACAACTGTTACTGTTGTTCAATTATACTGTTGTAACTCTGTGCACATCCGTTTATATGTAAAATCTCGATTCGAGATCGAAATGATATCAATATGATACTTTTAATTCGATGTTTAAAATACTCATCGATTCAACATCGATTCGACATCGATTTGACATCGATTTGACGAGTCATTTATAATATTCGCCGTTTTAATTTTCTACCCAGTAAAAAATTTTTTATATAAAAACATCTAAATGTATATTATACTATAATATTATATAAAATATTATATAAAATATGTCTATATATGTCCATGTTTTTTTTTCTTTTATATAATCTTTGTTAGTATGTACAAAAAAAATAATTGAAAAAAAATTAGAAAATAATTAAAAAACAATTTTTGCATTGTTTTTTATTGTTTTTGCATTGTTCATTTATTTACCTATATATAATCATATATAAAAACGTAATAATGTATTTAAAATACGATTATATATAATTATATATGAGCAAATTTTTCACATTTGCTCGACTTTATTTTTTTTGTAAAAAAATGCAAAAATTATCTTTTTAATTATTATCTAATTTTTTTTCTTATTATTTTTTTTTGTGCATACAAACTTACGAACAGAGATTATACAAGAAAAAAAAACATAATATGGACATATATGGACAATTTTATATAATAATATATAATTATATATATTTAGATGTTTTTAAATAAAAATTTTTTTACCAGGTTAGTAAAGCCGAAACATTTACTTTTAATTATTTTTTTATCTTTTTAGTTATCTCGAGTAAATAAATTAATTTATTAAAATAACATCTTTCTATTTAGCTCGTACATGGGAGAGATAACGTGTAACTTGGACGTGGTGGACGGCCCAAGGAGAGAGGAGCGGAGAAAGTGGTGCGAGAGGAGAGAGAAGGGAGAGAGAGAGGCCGGAAGAGGCGGATTGGATGGAGAGGGCATAGAGGAAGATGAGGAAATGAAGGAGACGGGAAAATCGAAGCAGGAGGAGATACGGAGGATGAAAAGGGCTGAGTGATATGGTGGTTAGGAGAGAGGCTGATGGAGCGAGAGGGGGGAGACGAGCGGGGGCAGCAGCACTGACTCGAGATCACGCGGCGCTCGCGCAGGCGCACCGGTGGTGATGAGCGCGGAGCGGAATGGTGTGCAGACGGAAGAGAGGTTGGCAAGGGGAACGGTGAGGATAGAGGACGCGGTAGGAGGAGGAAAGTAGATACGGCGGCGCGGGACATCAACGGGCGAGAGGTTGTGTGGGGAAAGCGGAGAGGCTAGAGGGCGTAGCAAGAGGAGGAAAGTTGAGACAGTGGCACTGGATAGTAGCTGAAAAGGGTTGGTACGACTGAGAGGAGAGGCAGGGAACCGAGAAAAGTTGGACGCACTGGCAGAGGTTTGAAAGGAGGCAGAAGTGTAAAGGAGGAAAGTATACAGAAGGTGAACGGAAAAGGTTTAAGAGAAATGCGAAGGAGAAAAACCGTGGAGGAGCGGACTGAGAACTGTAAGCAGAGGAGGAACAAGAGGGGCGAGGGAGAGAAGGGCGAGAGAAGGAACGGAGGTAGCAGCCCAGGTTACACGACGAGGGAGCTGAGCGAGTTGGTAGCAGGGAGTATCGATCGGGCGATCGATTGACCTGTCGAGACAGAGGGTTTGGCGATGGTGGCGCGGCAGGTGCGGAACAGAGCAGGGAGTCGTCTCGACAGATCGATGGATCAAACGATTGAAGGGGCCGGACAGATAGATAGGTGATGGAAGGAGAAGGAGAGAAGGCGACGTAGAAGTGGAACGAGGAAGGGGAGGAAGTGACGAGCGTGCGTGAGCTGGACTTTGGTTGGCAAAAAGAAGGAAGGGGAGTAGGAAGGGTGAAGATGGACGAGGATAAAGCGGTGGAGGCGAGGGTATGGAAACGGACGAGGACGAGGGCCATAGGAAGAAAGAAGAGGGAGGTAGGATGGAAAGGAGAAAGAAGGGGAGGAATTAAGAAGGAGGAACGTTATTATAAGGGTTGAGAAGGAGAAATGAGGAGATAAGGAGTCAAATTGGGAGAAGACGAGAACAGGTCGGTGGAGGCGTGGAACAGAGAGAGAAGGGAGAGGGAGGGGAGATTAGAAAGAAGGATGGAGGAAAACAGAAACGCGGAGCGAGCGGAGGAGGACGAACTAACGAGAGGGATAGAGGAGAAACTCCTGATGATTTTAGACAAGGAGAAAGAGGACAAGAGGAAGGGGCTGTAGGACGAAGGGGGCGAGGCGAGACAGGAAGGATCGAGGCAGAGCGACGAAGACTTCGAGGAAGCAGAGAAGACAAGAGGGGGTGAGGGGAGAAACGGAGAGGGAGGGTAAAAGAAAAATGTAAGGTCGCAAATGGCCAGGATGAAGGGGTTGTTTTTCTGTTTGTAGAGGTTTGGGTACGTTCCTCAGAAAAAAAAACGCCTTGTAAACCCTACGGGGATAAACAATAAACCAATACAATACAATACAATACAATATTTAGCTCGTACATAGTTGGCCCATTTACCACATTATTATTAATATTATTAATATTTATTATATAGCCAAATTTTTGTTATCATCATTTTTTATATTTACCAGTTAATACATCTTTACAATATTTTTTGATAATATAAAGATGTGTTATATACGAGTATAAGCAAGAAGGAAGTAGAGTCAAAAGATCCCCACTAGGCCGTTCGATCATCATGTCAAGCAACGTTGGACGCGGTTACTAGTTAGATGTTAGATGGGTGACCGGTTACCGACTGAGAGAGCGAATTTTTTCAGGCAGGCGGCTGTACATACACACACGGCATAGATGTTATTCATAATACTACTTATTCAAAGAAATCTGATTTATCTTATAAATGACATGCTTATGGCCAAAGTGTTTGGCATTTACTTTCAATGTAACGTTTAACATTTTTATTTTGCAATCTTGTAATGAAATATTTCTGTGATGTTTCTGCAATCTTTCTGTACCGTATGGAAACTAAAAAATTAATGGATTTTTTGGAAATGCTGCAAATCTTTCCAAGTTTCACAGTCCCCACGTTAATCTACAATTGAGAGGCCCATCTACAGCACCTGCACCTGCACTGTAGTATGTTGAATTCGCACTACTTTTGATGTCGAAAATTACTGGAAATCGAGCTGATTTCGATGTCGAAAATTTCTCGAAACCAAGCTCGTCTGAATCTCGAATCGACGTTGGATTTTGATGATCATATTTTGATATCATTTCGATATCATTTCGACTTCTTATTTCCCACTGCCTCGCGAAGCGAGATATTAATCGTTAAAGTTGACGACTATTCAGGTTAGAAAATCTGACATACCGACCAAAAAAAGCGACTAAACGTGCCCGTGGCCACATGCGCAAGCTCCGTAGCCACATATGTAGTGTACTTCGACGCGTCTTACTTAAATAAATATTTTGTTGACGCAGTTTGTTGGAAAAATTATATGTATATATATAGTCATATATGTATACAGAAACCAATATAAGGCTGTCAAAGACCTAAGCTTGGATCGCATGGCTTTTGATTCTAATTGATTGTATATCGTTACGATCTTATTTCTCTTATTATTATTTATTCACGTCGTCTGAGAAAGACGTTTCAAACTATTATTAACCAGTTATTGCGATAAATATTACCACATGCCTCGGTGGTCGAATTGGTACGACGCCCTACACGGAATGAGGGAAGTTCCAGGTTCGAACCCTGGCTGAGGCAATATTTTTCGCAATAATTTTCTTTACAGTTTTTAGATAATTAATTCGAGTCGATTTAATTCCGGGGAGGGAAGGGTTTTTAATTCTAACAATTACTGATGTGTTTTAAGTCCGACAAATAATCGGCGCGCAGTTTGTTGGAAAAATTATATGTATATAGTCATATATGTATACAGAAAAGGCTGTCAAAAACTTAAGCTTGAATCGCATGGCTTTTGATTCTAATTGATTGTATATTGTTACGATCCTATTTCTCTTATTATTAAATATTTTGTCATTTGCAACCTGTACATCTTAAATCTTACAATGGCATACTCGTAGTCCAGCAATTGAACAATAATCCGTTGCTTGTGGTTTAGGACATCATTGGCAATGCAAATACGTGACCGAAATTTATACGGAAAATGTTCTGGGATAAGAATTGTACGGATCATAAACAAATGATATATTACGAATGATATAATGATATTTTGTATTCAACTGTTTTTGTGCATTTTTGGTTAGAGCAGAGTACAAACTAAAACAAATCGTTTAAGTTGTCTACTATTGCGATTAGAAAATCTGTCATCAACGAAATGCAGCGATACAAGCATGCGCCGTGGCCACAATCACGAAATTTTAAGAAGTAAAGCGCGCCACTAATTTATATAGGTTAGTGGCGCGCTTTACTTTATTCAAATAATTTTATCAGTATAATATTGAACGTTGAACCCGTATTCTAAATTATTACAAAATAATTAACGTGAAAAACATATATATATTTTAAATGGTGCAACAGTCCGAGTCGGACCTATAGGCCTCTCCCAAAGTCATGTGCTTGTGATGCGCACGCAGGTTGTACACAAGCACATGAAATACATTATACAGAACAAAAAGCTCTAATAATAAACGTCCACTAGACGTCCATCATGGAGATTAAAGCCTCCATTACACATCTATGTAACTTCCCATGAATGTCTACTAGGCATCTATAGTTCCGCATTTCACACCTCCATTCGACCTCCATTAGACGTATTGATAGATCTCTTATAAACGTTGTATAGATTAACCATAGATGTTTAACCCTTACTTGTCACACTTCTGAAAGAGGTCACGTACTTGCCCCATTGGGATGGAATCTACCCCAGCGACAAAAATTGTTATAACAAATAAGCTATTAAATATTTTAACTTGCCAAATTTTTTAAAATTTTTTAAAAGCTTACTTTTAAAAGTTTTGTAGGTTATATAGCCAAAAATTAAAATTATGTATGATAAAAAAATTAAAATAGCTCCCAAAAAAATAAAAAAATAACTGTTTTTACAAAAAAATTCATAATTTTTTTATTTTTTCATAAAAATGACTAAAAATTTAGATGTCTTCTACTGATGTAGTAACACAAGAAAAAATGGCCCTTTAAAAAAAATATTTATTCTGAGAAATGAAGAAAAAAATTTCGTGAAAAAATGAACTTTGTGTTATCATCAAAATATGCTGTAATATTTATTGTTTATTTGAACATAAGTAAAAAAGTTATGAACAATAAAAAACAAGCATTACAATCAATTTTAGTTTTTTTTTGCTTCCTCATAGAGGAAGTTGTCCAAAGTGTAGTGGGATCACCTGCACCCCAGTGTTTCAAGTAAAAGACTAAATTCGTGAAATTTTAGTGAATCTTTTTGCATTGTATTTTAACATCGGAGTAAAGAATAAGGTTGGTACATCATAAAATAATGTACCAACCTTATTCTTCACTCCGATGTCAAAATACAGTGCAAAAAAGTTCATTGAAATTTCACGAATTCAGCCTTATATAGCGTTTTCGATTTGGTGAGCTGGGATTAATAAAACAAATGTACATATATGTACATTTGTTCTTTTTTATAATTAACAGTAATTACTAACATAGTACAAATTTCTTACCTAATCCACTCATTGTTATATTTATTACATTTACTTAATACGAGCTGAAAAATTTTCTCGAGATCTATTGAAGTATGAAGTTCCGCATGTGCTAATAGTGCTAGAGCTTCCGTGAACTATCAGTAATAGGTTAGGAGACACACCTTCCGTCATGATACTGAGTGCGTTCCTAAAGATATCGAGTTTTAAATCGAACTTGAGATCTGACTCGACCCGACCCTGGGTCGGGTCGAGTCACCAAATCGAAAACGCTATTACTTGCCACACTGGGGTGCAGGTGATCCCACTAGACTTTGGACGACTGCCACAGACAGACTAAAGGTGGAAGCACATAAAATTGCAAGAGCCATAAGCAGAATGCAGAAGCCATATGAGCATGCGCTATGGTATATGTTAGAGCTCTACGGATACCATAGCGCATGCGCATATGGCTTCTGTATTCTGCTCATGGCTCCTGCAATTTTATGTGCTTCCACCTTAACGGTCCCGGCGTAATGCCACTGGCTTGAGGGGATAGCATTCTCGAACTATTGACAGATGTCGCTATAGACCCACTCCCCGTAGGGTTAGGTACTTAAAATTAAGGAAATATGGTCGTGGGGTTGGCGCTGTACCCCAGTGTGGCAAACAAGGGTTAATGGAGCTTTGGTGGATAATTAAAATATGTTAACTAAACGTTTTATAGATTATTTATAGATATACGTCTTGTTTATAAAACTTACAACAAATTAGTTAATTATTTATAAGTTGTATCCAACAAATTATTTATCAAAAATTGCTTCGCAAACCTTTGCTATGTGATTCCAAAGGTATCACTTCAGATGATCTGCACCAAAGAATTATGGCAGTCAGGCCTCTCACAGGCTCGCTTCTTATGTTAGCGCGTGATGTTTTTTTATTACGAGAAAGTACTGGCGCATGGTAGCCGCGTCGCGGCAGTGCGCGTTACTAACGCTCGCGGTTAATCTACATATGTATATAACGTAATACTTCTGAAAATTGTATAAAAATTAATAATTTTAACCTATCTAAAAATTTAAATTTACCTATAAAACTTAAATATTGATCTGTTAGAAACATTATGTATATAAATCTATTTTACATCCATAATAAACGTCTAATGAATGTCCATTATGGATTTGTAATTGGGAACGGGCATGATGTCGTCAGCTGGCCAATATGGCGGCCATAATCCACCACGTCAACACGTGAGACATATGTGTGCTCACGCATTTTTGTCGATATAAAGATAAAGAAAGCATAAATCAGTGTAAAGTGAAAGTGATAGAAATCTGCAGATATGCAGACTCAACTCTGTCGTCTCGAAATATCGTGAAAAGAGAAAAATTATTACAAGCTGGACATATCGTATCTTGTTGAATGATACCCTTAATTGCAAGATGTTTGCAAACATCTAGCTTGAAACGTGGAATTCTTCACAAAATTGAAGGAAGCATTTCAACTAATGGAGAAATTGTTAAAATGTGCTGCTCTTGCAAAGCAGGAAACAGCGGATGATGTAAACATGTATTGCAGCACTCATGTTTTGTCCAAGGTATGTATGTTTTTTATGTAAGTTGAATATTATAATTTTTTATAATAATAAGCTTTTGATATACATGTAGTGTAAGTAAAATTTATAGTATATACTGATGACTTTAACAACCAATATTTTTTCTAACCTCAATGAACAGAAAGTTTTAAAATATAATCAGTTTATCGCATATATAATGTCAATTCGCATGCAATTTAAGAAATTATTCTAAGACGATTAATTAATGTATTAATGCATAATTTAGTTTTCTCTATTTTAATGTTTCATTTCTTTTTATATTTTAAGAGTTGAACTTTTGAAGCTTGACGAACTGTCTTGCACTAATGTCAAGTGCTCCTGGAAAAAGAAAACCAAAGAAGCATTGCAACAGTATGAACTGATGCCTTTACTGGATCACCTTTACATGCAAAAAATAAAAGCAAATGTAGTTAATGTGTCTGCAGAAAAAAGGGAGGAGATTAATAATAATTGGCTTTCACTCTCATCAAGTGCTATCAAAAAATATTTGTATTGTATGCAAGGCTGATCCAGTAAAGGCATCGATTCATACTGTTGCAATGCTTCTTTGGTTTTCTTTTTCCAGGAGCACTCAACTTCAGGGCATGACAGTTCGTCAAACTTCAAAAGTTTGACTCTTAAAATATAAAAAAAAATAAAACATTAAAATAGAGAAAACTAAATTATGCATTAATACATTAATTAATTGTCTTAGAATAATTTCTTAAATTGCATGCAAATTGACAGTTATACATGCGATAAACTGATTATATTATATAACTTTCTGTTCATTAAGGTTAGAAAAAATATTAGTTAAAGTCATC